>NW_019945082.1:0-19947 GCF_002910315.2 Salvelinus sp. IW2-2015
TAGCCTGACAGGGTGGGGGTGTGGTACCTGGTAGGTGTAATAGAACTATAGAGACGAGGGTGGGGGTCTGGTACCTGGTAGGTGTAATAGTAACTAAGAGACAGGGTGGGGGTTGGTACCTGGTAGGATGATAGTAACTTATAGAGACAGGGTGAGGGTCGGTAACCTGGTAGGGTGTATGTACAACTAATAGCGACAGGGTGGGTCTGGTACATGGTAGTGTAAGTAGTAACTATATGAGACAGGGTGATGGGTGCTGTACGTGGTAGGCTGATTAGTAACTATAGAGACGGGTGGGGGTCTGGTACCTGGTAGGTGATATGAGTAATATAGAGAAGGGTGGGGTCTGGTACCTGGTAGGTGTATAGTAACATAGAGACAGGGTGAGGGTCATGGTACTGGTGGTGTATAGTAAGCTATAGAGACAGGTGAGGGGTCTGGTAACCTGGTAGGATGTAAGTAAACATAGAGCAGGGTGAGGTCTGGTACCTGGTCGGTGTATAGTAACTAATAGGGAGACAGGGTGAGGGTCTGGTACTGGTAGGTGTAAAGAACTATAGAGACAGGGTGGGTCTGGTTACCTGGTAGGTGTATAGTAACTAATAGGAAAGACAGGTGGGGGTCTGGTACCTGGTAGGTGTATAAGTAATATAGAGACAGGTGGGGGTCTGGTACCTGGTAGGGTGGTAATGTAATATAGAGACAGGGTGGGGGTCTGGTACCTGGTAGGATGTATAGTAAACTATAGAGACAGGGGGAGGGTCTGGTAACTGGTAGGTGTAAATAGTCAATATAGAGACACGGGTGGGGTCTGTAAATGGTAGGTGTGTATATAACTATAGAGACAGGGTGGGGGTCTGGTAAACCTGGTAGGTGTATAGTAACTATAGAGAACGGGGGGGGTCTAGGTACCTGGAGTAGGTGTATAGTTAACAATAGAGACAGGGTGGGGTCTGGACCTGGTATGGAGGGGGGGGGAGGTAAGGGGGAGGAGGGGGGGGCGTGGGCGGGGGGGGTGTATAGTAACTAAGAGACAGGTGGGGGCTGGTAAACTGGTATGTATAGTAAACTATAGAGACATGGTGGGGGTCTGGTACCTGGTGGTATAGTAACTATAGGAAGGGTGGGGTCTGGTACTGGTAGGTATAGTAACTATAGGACAGGGTGGGGGTCTGTACTGGTAGGTTGTATATAACTATCAGAGACAGGGTGGGGTCTGGTAACTGGTAGGTGTAAGTTATAGAGACAGGGGGGTCTGTACCTGGTGGTGTAATAGTAAATATAGAAAGGGTGAGGGTCTGTACTGTAGGTGTATCGTAACTATAGAGAAGGGTGGGGGTCTGGTACCTGTAGGTTATGTAACTAATAGAGAAGGGTGGGGGTCTGGTACTGGTAGGTGTATAGTAACTTATGAGACGGGTGAGGGTCTGGACTGTAGGTGTATAGTAATATAGAGACAGGGTGGGGGTCTGGTACCTGGTAGGTGTATAGTCAACTATAGAGACAGGGGTGGGGGTCTGGTACTGTAGGTTATAGAACTATAAGAGACGGGTGGGGGTCTGGTACATGGTAGGTGTAATAGTAACATAGAGACGGGTGGGGTCTGGTACCTGGTAGGTGTATAGTAACTATAGAGACAGGGTGGGGTCTGGTACCTGGTAGGTGTAAGTAACTATAGAGCAGGGTGGGGGTCTGGTACCTGGTCGGTGTATAGTAACTATAGAGACAGGGTGGGGGTCTGGTACCTGGTAGGTGTAAGTAACTATAGAGACCGGGGTGGGGTATGGTACATGGTAGTGTATGTAACTATAGAGACAGGGTGGGGGTCTGGTACCTGTAGGTGTATGTAACTATAGAGACAGGGTGAGGGTCTGGTAGCAATGGTAGGTGTATAGTAACTATGAGACATGGGTGGGGTCTGGTACATGGTAGGATGTATAGTAATCTAGAGACAGGTGGGGTCTGGTACCTGGTAGGTGGTATGTAACTATAGAGACAGGGTGGGGTCTGGTCCTGGTAGGCTGTATAGTAACTATAGAGAACAGGGGTGGGGGTCGGTACCTGGTAGGTGTATAGTAACTATAGAGACAGGGTGAGGTGGACTGGTAGTTATAGTAACTATAGAGACAGGGTGGGGGTCTGGTCATGGTAGGTGTAATAGCTAACTAGAAGAGACAGGGTGAGGGTCGGTAAGAAGCTGTATAGTACTATAGAGACGGGTGGGGGTCTGGTACCTGTAGGTGTATAGTAACTATAGAGACACCCAGGGTGAGGGTCTGGTACCCATGTAGGCTGTATAGCTCCAACTAATGAGACAGGTAAAAGGTACCTGGTAGGTGTATAGTAAACTACTAGAGACAGGGTGAGGGTCTGTACCTGGTAGGTGCTAGTAACTAACAGCAGGGTGAGGGTCTGGCTACTGGTAGGGTGTATAGTAACTTATACGAAGAGCAAGGGTGAGGGTCCTGTACTGGTAGGTATAGTAATATATAAGACCAAAGACCCAGAAAGAGACAGGTGGGGGTTGGTCACTGTAGGTGTAAATAGTAACTATACAAGAGACAGGGGGGGGTCTGGAACTGCGGTTAAAGGTTGGGGTAATAAATATATGAGACAGGGTGGGGGTCTGGTTCCAAAGGTGTATAGTAACTATAGAGACAGGGGGGTCTTGGTACCAAAGGTAGGTGTATAGTAACTATAGAGACAGGGTGGGGGGTAATGGTACCTGCCAGGTGTAATACTAATCAGGGCTGAAGGTGTGTTACGCTGCAGGTGTATAGTAATGCAGGGCTGAAGGTGTGTTACCTGCCAGGGAAAATACTAACAGGGCTGAAGGTGTGTTACCTGCCCAGGTGTATAGTAAAGAGGGCTGAAGGTGTGTTACCTGCAGGTTAATTAGTAATAAGGGCTGAAGGTGTGTTACTGCAGGTGTATACTACAGGGCTGAAGGTGTGTTACGTGCCAGGTGTATAGTAAGCAGGGCTGAAGATGTGTTATCCTGCCAGGTGTTAGTACCAGGGCTGAAGGTGTGTTTACCTGCCCAGGTGTATACTAACAGGGCAGAAGTGTGTTACCTGCCAGGTGTATAGTAACAGGGCTGAAGGTGTGTTACCTGCCCAGGTGTCATAGTAACAGGCTGAAGGTGTGTTACACTGCCAGGTGTATAACTAACAGGGTGAAGGTGTGTTGACCTGCCAGGATGTATAGTAAGCAGGGCTGAAGGTGTGTTTACGTGCCAGGTGTATACTAACAGAGGGGCTGAAGGTGTGTTACTGCCAGATTATTAGTAAACAGGGGGGACAGGACTCAAGACTGGTGGGGGTGTGATGTAGCGCTCCATGTCGTTGTAGCGGTGAGCCAGGGTCGGATGTCTTCTGAGGCAGTGGGGTCTCGGTCGTTGCCATGGAGTGACACATTCTCTCTCCAAAGGCATGGAGGTAGAGACATACGCATTAAGATGCCACAACACAGCTGTTTTTAATACATTACTAACCATAAACCTATAGACAGTTATACATACACTAACCCTAATAAAAGATATACATCACTAACGCTATAGAGATATACATCACTAACCATAACCTAAGATATACACCACTAACCTAATAGAGATATGCAATCACTAACCATAACCCTATAGAGATATACATCACTACCCTAATAGAGATATACATCACTACTATAGAGATATTACATCACTACCCTATAGAGATATACCCTCACTACATAACCTAGAGATATACACGCACTAATCCCTATAGAGATACATTTCTCTAACATAACCCTATAGAATATAGCATCACTCAAGTTAACCCTACTA
Source organism: Salvelinus sp. IW2-2015 (assembly GCF_002910315.2). Classification (NCBI taxonomy): domain Eukaryota; kingdom Metazoa; phylum Chordata; class Actinopteri; order Salmoniformes; family Salmonidae; genus Salvelinus; species Salvelinus sp. IW2-2015. The sequence continues at coordinate 3,821 of NW_019945082.1, forward strand.
AGAGATATCCATACTACCATAACCCCTATAGAGTTATACATACTAACCCCTATAGAGATTACATCACTAACTATAGAGATATACATCACTAACCATAAACCCTAGAGATTATACACCACTAACCCTAATAGAGATATACACCTCTAAATAACCCTATAGAGAATAATCACTAACCTATACAGAGATATACATCACTCACCCTATTAGAGATATACATCAGCTATACCATAACCTATATAGATAATAACATCATAACCTATAGAGATATAGCATCATATATAAAAAAACCCTATAGAGATATACATCACTAACCCTATAGAGATATACACCACTAACCATAACTATATAGAATACATCACTAACCCTATAAGAGCTATACCATCATAACCATCACCTGATAGAGATATCACATCATAACCATAAACTATAGAGATTACATCACAGAAACCTATAGAGATATACATCACTTAAACCTACTAGAGATATACCATCACTAACATAAACCTAGAGGTATAACATCACTAACCCATATAGAGGTATACATAACTAACCATAACCTATAAGATATACATCATAACCATAAACCTATAGAGATATACATACTAACCCTATAGAGATATACATCATAACCCATAGAGATCTACATCACTAAACCATTTAACCCTAATAGAGATACAATCCACTAACCCTATACGAGAATATACATCACTAACCCCTATAGAGATATACACACTAACCATAAACCCTATATAGATATAAATCACTAACCCTATAAGAGATATACATCCACTAACATACCCTATAATGAGATATCATACTAACCCTATAGAGATATAATCACTAAACGCATATACCCTATATAGATATACATCACTAACCTATTAGAGGTATACACCACTAACCCTATAGAGATATACATCAACTAACCATAACCTATTTAATCAGCAAATAATAAATATTCACTTACCTTTGATGATCTTCATCAGAATGCACTCTCCAGGAACCAGTTCCACATAAATGTTTGTTTTGCTTCGATAAAATTATCATTTAATGTCAAAATACCCCTTTTTGTTAGGAGTTTAGTACACACCAACTCAAGGAGGGCGGGCAAGTCAGGCGAAGTCAGAACGAAAAGTAATATTACAAGTTCGTTAGAAACATGTAAACGAAGTATAGAATCACATCTTAGGAGTTTTTTATCATACATCTTCAATAATGTTTCAACCAGAGATTCCATTGTCTGTAGAAACGATTTCTCCTTTCTAGGCGAGTTGTTCCTAGCCACCGTGATTCTCACTGCATTGCTTGCTGTTTTTGGGGTTTTAGGATGGGTCTGTACAGCACTTTGAAATCAGCTGATGTACGAAGGGGCTATATAAATACATTTGATTTGATTATTTGACTCTAACCCGGAAAGCCTGTTTCAACTTCGACATTTATTGTTTCCAAATCTCAACACTCGCTCCGTACTCAATTCTTGCTCGTACAATAGCATATTATTATACTATTGCGATAGAAACAATACTCTAGTTTCTAAACCGTTGAATTATCGTCTGTGGGTGAAACAAGAACTCATTCGGGCGAGCGAATTCATGACAGGAACTGCGAAGGTCTGAAAACGAGCTCTGTTCTCAAGATCAGTTTAAAGGCTCTGTATTATCCTAATGTCGACAATGAATGGAACCCGCCTTCCCTGGATGTACAGTACCAATGAGAAATTGAATGGAAGTTTCTACGCAGATCTCAAGACCTTATAACCCCAAGAACGGAGGGAGCTCTCTTTTTCGACGTTCGTACAGGAGCAAAGCAGACCTCAGGATGGATTTTTGAACGGCTCAGTTATCGCCTAGATATATCGATGTCGTTGTAATTTAATTGTGCTATAGGTGTTAGAAATCATAACGAAGTTATTTTATAACCGAGTTATATTCAGTTTATTGCGATGTATATTGCGATTTTCGGAATTTTCCTTAAGTATTGCGCTTTTGAACATTTTGGGCATGTTGCGTCACATAGCTATTGTTAGCCTGCTAGTTCAAAGTTCGAAGAGGACTTTTTCAACGAGCAAACGAATAATTTGGACAAGGACCACTTGCCAAGATCTGATGGACGCTCGTCAACAGTAAGCAGCCTATTTATGATGTTATCCGTATTATGCTGGAAAAATGTAAAAGGATTTGTCCGCCAATTAAATCTGCGGCACGAAAGTCTGGCTGTAACGGCACACTGTATGTCTAGTAACGTTAATTTTAAAATCTTAACACAGCGGTTGCATTAATAACTATGCCTCTTTCAATTTGCTGTCCAACCTGTAAATTTTTAGTCAAGTTACGATTATTTTATCGAATTAGATTAGGTGCCTCTCCAAGATGGGCCGGTCCACGAATGCAATGAAATGTTGCTACTGGTCCATGTATAACCACGATGTGCTGCTAAATATGCACATTTCGAACAAAACCTATATGCATTGTGTAATATGATGTACAAGGCCTGTCATCTGAAGAAGTTTATCAAGGTTAGTCAAATTATATAATCTTTTGCTGGTTATTGTTACGATCGGTGGCTAACACTTTGTGCTGGTAAATGCGGTCTTGTTACTGGCTATTGTGGTAACTATAATATAATGCTATATTTGTGTTTTTCGCCTGTAAAACCTTCACTCTGACATATTGGCTGGATTCACAGATTTTGGGCTTTCATTTCGTACGCTGTGTATTTTTTTCAATGAATGTTTTTTATGATGAGTAATTAGGTATTTGACGTTGGTCTCTGTAATTATTCTGCCTGCATCGACGCTATTTCAGATTGCAGCTGCAATGTAGAACTGTGATTTATACCTGAAATATGCACATTTTTCTAACAAAACATATGCTATACAATAAATATGTTATCAGACTGTCATCTGATTAAGTTTTTTCTTGGTTAGTGGCTATTTATATCTTTATTTGGTCGAATTAGTGATGGCTACCTATGCAGGAAAAAAATGGTGGGAAAAAAAAGTTGTGTCTTTTGCTATGGTGGTTAGCTAATAGAAATACATATTGTGTCTTCCCTGTAAAACATTTATAAAATCGGAAATGATGGCTGGATTCACAAGATGTGTATCTTTCATCTGGTGTCTTGGACTTGTGATTTAATGATATTTAGATGCTAGTATTTACTTGTGACGCTATGCTAGGCTATGCTAGTCAGCTTTTTTACTGATGGGGGTGCTCCCGGATCCGGGTTTGGGAGGAATTAGAGGTTAAAATAAATCCTGCTATGCCCTGCAACGAACCACCAAACAGGCAAAGCGTCAATACAAGGCTAAGATTGAATCATACTACACCAGCTCCGACGCTTGTCTTATGTGGTGTAACGGATGTGAAATGGCTAGCTAGTTAGCGGGTACGCGCTAGTAGCGTTTCAATCAGTTACGTCACTTGCTCTGAAACCTAGATGTAGTGTTGCCCCTTGTTCTGCAAGGGCCGCGGCTTTTGTGGAGCGATGGGTAACGATGCTTCGTGGGTGTCAGTTGTTGATGTGTGCAGAGGGTCCCTGGTTCGCGCCCGTGTCGGGGCGAGGGGACGTACTAAAGTTATACTGTTACAGTGGCAGGGCTTGCAAACYATTACAGACTACAAAGGGAAGCACAGCCACGAGCTGCCCAGTGACACGAGCCTACCAGACGAGCTAAATAACTTCTATGCTCGCTTCGAGGCAAGCAATACTGAGGCACGCATGAGAGCATCATCTGTTCCAGACGACTGTGTGATCACGCTCTCCGTAGCCGACGTGAGTAAGACCTTTAAACAGGTCAACATACTGCGGAGCCAGACGGATTACCAGGACGTGTGCTCCGGGCATGTGCTGACCAACTGGCAGGTGTCTTCACTGACATTTTCAACATGTCCCTGATTGAGTCTGTAATAACAACATGTTTCAAGCAGACCACCATAGTCCCTGTGCCCAAGAACACAAAGGCAACCTGCCTAAATGACTACAGACCCGTAGCACTCACATCCGTAGCCATGAAGTGCTTTGAAAGGTTGGTAATGGCTCACATCAACACCATTATCCCAGAAACCCGAGACCCACTCCAATTTGCATACCGCCCAAACAGATCCACGGATCATGCAATCTCAATTGCACTCCACACTGCCCTTTCTCACCTGGACAAAAGGAACACTTACGTGAGAATGCTATTCATTGACTACAGCTCAGCGTTCAACACCATAGTACCCTCAAAGCTCATCACTAAGCTAAGGATCCTGGGACTAAACACCTCCCTCTGCAACTGGATCCTGAACTTCCTGACGGGCCGCCCCCAGGTGGTGAGGGTAGGTAGCAACACATATGCCACGCTGATCCTCAACACTGGAACTCCTCAGGGGTGCGTGCTCAGTCCCCTCCTATACTCCCTGTTCACCCACGACTGCATGGCCAGGCATGACTCCAACACCATCATTAAGTTTGCAGACGACACAACAGTGGTAGGCCTGATCACCAACAACGACGAGACAGCCTATAGGGAGGAGGTCAGAGATCTGGCCGGGTGGTGCCAGAATAACAAACTATCCCTCAACATAACCAAGACTAAGGAGATGATTGTGGACTACAGGAAAAGGAGGACCGAGCACACCCCCATTCTCATCGACGGGGTTGTGGTGGAGCAGGTTGAGAGCTTCAAGTTCCTTGGTGTCCACATCAACAACAAACTAGAATTGTCCAAACACACCAAGACAGTTGTGAAGAGGGCACGACAAAGCCTATTCCCCCTCAGGAAACTAAAAAGATTTGGCATGGGTCCTGAGATCCTCAAAAGGTTCTACAGCTGCAACATCGAGAGCATCCTGACTGGTTGCATCACTGCCTGGTATGGCAATTGTTTGGCCTCTGACCGCAAGGCACTTCAGAGGGTAGTGCGTACGGCTCAGTACATCACTGGGGCTAAGTTGCCTGCCATCCAGGACCTCTACACCAGGCGGTGTCAGAGGATGGCCCTAAAAATGGTCAAAGACCCCAGCCACCCCAGTCAAGACTGTTCTCTCTACTACCAGGCATGGAAGCGGTACCGAGTGCCAAGTCTAGGACAAAAAGCTTCTCAACAGTTTTTACCCCCCAAGCCATACCCAAGCCATACCCCCCAACCCTCCCAACCTCCCAACCCCTCTTTTTACGCTGCTGCTACTCTCTGTTGATTATATATGCATAGTCACTTTAACTATCCATTCATGTACATACTACCTCAATTGGGCTGACCAACCAGTGCTCCCGCACATTGGCTAACCGGGCTATCAGCATTGTGTCCCTACACTCAGCACCCGCCAACCCCTCTTTTGCGCTACTGCTACTCTCTGTTCATCATATATGCATAGTCACTTTAACCATATCTACATGTACATACTACCTCAATCAGCCTGACTAACCGGTGTCTGTATGTAGCCTTGCTACTTCTATAGCCTCGCTACTGTATATAGCCTGTCTTTTTACTGTTGTTTTATTTCTATACTTACCTATTGTTCACCTAATACCTTTTTTGCACTATTGGTTAGCTTTCATGTAAGTAAGCATTTCACTGTAAGGTCTACAGCTGTTGTATTCAGCGCATGTGACAAATAAACTTTGATTTGATTCTAGGAAGTTTTTCCTAGCCACCTTGATTCTTCACCTGCATTGCTTGCTGTTTGGGGTTTTAGGCTGGTTTTCTGTACAGCACTTTGTGACATCAGCTGATGTAAGAAGGGCTTTATAAATACATTTGATTGATTGATTGAATAAGTTGTTTTCAGTTGCAGAACATACTGGTGATGGTGAAGCCTGCTGAAACCTGGGTTGTGAATGTGAAAGAATGTGCCTTAATGAATATGACCCTGCTGTAACCGGACCTCTAACCCCTGGGCTATCTATGATATCACCTTCCTGAGCTCGTCCCTGCGGGCCTCATCCGGGTGTCTGGGGTGTTCGTTGGCTTCGATGGAACTCCTGAAGCCTGGGTAGAGGAAGCCATCGGGGGTCCTCCAGGCTGCCCTCCTCTGGGCCTCCCTAGCCTTCCGCTCAGCCTCTACCTCCTGGGGGTCGACAGTAGCGCTGTGGTACTGCTGGTTGTAGGTCCACCTCTGCCCTAAAGACTGCATAGGGAGAGGAAGCGAGTATATTTAGCCCTTCTTGATGACAATGGAAGGTCACTGATCAAAAATATAAACACAACATGCAACAATTTAAAAGTTTTTACTGAGTTACAGTTCATATAAGAAATTCAGGGTTTTAAAATACATTCATTAGGCCCTAATCTATGGATTTCACATGACTGGGAATACAGATATGCATCTGTTGGTCACAGATACCTTTTTAAAAAAGGTAGTGGTGTGGATCAGAAAACCAGTCAGTATCTGGTGTGACCATCATTTGCCTCATTCAGTGTGACACATCTCCTTTGCATAATGTTGATCTGGCTGTTGAACATGCTTAATGGGTGACATGTCTGGTGAGTATGCAGGCCATGGACGAACTGGGACATTTTCAGCTTCTAGGAATTGTGTACAGATCCTTGAGACATGGGGCAGTGCATTGTCATGCTGAAACATGAGGTGATGGAGGCGAATGAAGGGCACGACAATGGGCCTCAGGATCTCGTCACGGTGCATTCAAATTGCCATCGATAAAATGCAATTGTGTCCGTAGCTTATGTCTGCTCATACCATAACCCCACTGCCACCATGGGGCACTGCCACCATGGGGCACTGCCACCATGGGGCACTGCCACCATGGGGCACTGCCACCATAACCCCACTGCCACCGACGGGGCCACTGCACCATAACCCCACTGCCAGCCATGGGGCACTGCACATACCACTGCCACCATGGGGCACTGCCACCATAACCCCACTGCCACCATGGGGCACTGCCACCATAACCCCACTGCCACCATGGGGCACTGCCACCATGGGGCACTCGGTTCACAACGCTGACATCAGCAAATCGCTTGCCCACACAACACCATACAGTACTTTTGTTGTTTTGTACTTTAGACGCTTATCTTGTTTTGTATCGTTCAATGTTCTTCGTCATTAAACTCACTAACTGCACTTGCTTCCTGACTCCCTGTCTCTATCTTACTGAAATAAGCTTTTTGTGTGTATGGAACAATTCTGGGATCTTTTATTTCAGCTCATGAAACATGGGACCAACACTTTACATGTTGCATTTATATCTTTGTTCAGTATAGATTTGAGAAATATTTATTTGTTTTGTGTGGATGCTTTCTTCAGGGTTTCTCTGACTGGGGAGAGGAATACACATGTCCATGTAGCAGAGGTAGTTCAGTCAACCATATTCCTATGAGTCACCTTGAACTGAACACTAACAAACTAATCACTAATCAAATGATGCAAAACTCGTCATGCCGGCTGTATTTACACATGCTTGAAGGGCAAAAAGCTCAGATACACATGAAAGCAAATTACCCCGGGAATCAATAGATTGTTATATTGTTTTTTGTGCATCTCTGAGCAATGAAAATGGGTGAATGTCCCTTTAATTCAGCAGGCAAACATGGTATTGTGTCATGTTACCTGTGTCATCTCCCCATGCAGCATCTCTCTAACCTGCTTTGTCATGTTACCTGTAATGTTATCTCTATAATGGTACATGTAATGTTATCTCTATAATGTTATCTCTAATGTTATCTCTCTATAATGTTACATGTAATGTTGTCTCTCTATAATGTGACCTGTAATGTTATCTCTCTATAATGTTACCTGTAATGGGCCTCCCGGGTGGCGCAGTGGTCTAGGGCACTGCATCGCAGTGCTAGCTGCGCCACCACAGGCTCTGTCGCAGCCGGCCGCGACCGGGAGGTCCGTGGGGCGACGCACAATTGGCCTAGCGTCGTCCGGGTTAGGGAGGGTTTGGCCGGTAGGGATATCCTTGTCTCATCGCGCTCCAGCGACTCCTGTGGCGGGCCGGGCGCAGTGCGCGCTAACCAAGGGGGCCAGGTACACAGTGTTTCCTCCGACACATTGGTGCGGCTGGCTTCCGGGTTGGAGGCGCGCTGTGTTAAAAAGCAGTGCGGCTTGGTTGGGTTGTGCTTCGGAGGACGCATGGCTTTCGTACGGGATGTTGCTAGCGCATGAGACATATAGGAGTAGTAACTCTTTTACGGTTTTTTTTAGGTCCTCCTCGCTGATTTTGGGGAAAAAAATGAAAAAATTACAACCTGTCAAAATCGACATGTTGGGGAAAAATGGGATAAAAGTTAATTTAAAAAACAAACAAAAACAAAAAATGTTACTGTAATGTTGTCTCTCTATAATGTTACCTATGTTATCTCTAATGTTATCTCTCTCTATAATTTATCTCTAATGTTATCTTCTATAAATGTCTAATGTAATGTTGTCTTCTCTAGATATATGTTACCTGTAATGTTATCTTTATGTTATCTCTATAATGTTACCTGTAATGTTATCTCTAATGTTATCTTCTCTATAATGTTACCTGTAATGTTATCAATCTACGAATTGTCTCTCTATAAATGGTATATCTCTGTAATGTTAGTCTCTTTTATAGTGTTTGATCTCTAATGTTATCCATTCTATAATCGTGTAGCCTGTAAAGTATATATCATCTCTAATTGTTACTATGTAAAATGTTTATCGCTCTAATGTTGTCTCGTAGCTATAATGGTGATCTCCATAAATGTTTATCTCTCTATTATAATGTTAGCCCTGTAATGTTATTTACTAATGGTATCATCTTCTATAATATGTATTCGCTAATGTTAGCTCTACTATATATGTTAGCCATTGCAGAAGTGTTATCTCTCTATTAAAATGTTACTGTAATGGTATCCTCTATAATGTATCTTCTATTGTTATCTCTCTATAATGGTATAAACGATCCGCTCTACTAATGTCTTTACTCCTCTATAATGGTATGTCTAAGTTACTTCAGTAATCTCTCATAATTGTTCTACTCACTGTAAATATGTTAATCTCTTACTAAGATGTATAGATCACTCTCTATAATGGTACGTGTTTAATGGCTGTTCGTAACTAATAATGTTATAATTCATCTCTATAGATGACTCTGTCTCTAATGTTATCTCTCTATAATGTTACCTGTAATGTTATCTCTAATGTTATATCTCTCTAATGTTACCTGTAATGTTGTCTCACTATAATGTTACCTCTCTGTTACTCTCTGTTACTTATAATGGTATCTCTCTGTAATGCTCCATCCCTGTGTAGAATAAATCTACCCTGTACCATATCCTGCTCCATCCCTGTGTAGAATCAATCTACTCTGTACCACATCCTGCTCCATCCCTGTGTAGAATCAATCTACTCTGTACCACATCCTGCTCCATCCCTGTGTAGAATCAATCTACCCTGTACCATATCCTGCTCCATCCCTGTGTAGAATCAATCTACTCTGTACTACATCCTGCTCCATCCCTGTGTAGAATCAATCTACTCTGTACCACATCCTGCTCCATCCCTGTGTAGCATGTTTCTACCCTGTACCACATCCTGCTCCATACCTGCATTGTGGTCTGAATGCTGTGTTTTTTGTCATCCAGTGGAGCTAGCAGTACTGCAGGTCTGGCCCTCTGCAGCTGAAGACTGGCCTGCTGCACTTCCGCAATGTTGGCCTGAGAATACATATGGATGGGTTGAATCAGAGTTACTGCAATGAAATGGTGTTTGTTTAAAAAAACATCTAATCAAATCACATTTTATTGGACACATACATGCGTTTAGCAGGTGTAGCGAAATGCCCCTAGGCAACTTTATTTATTTAGCCTGGTCCTATATCTGTTTGTACTGTCCATTAGTCTGGTCTCAGAGCAAAACATATTATTTAGGTGTTTCACCTGTGCTGASCCAGGTGCTATTTAAGAGTGGCTGGCCCAGTGCTCCAGTTGTCTTGAGAGATGTGGAGGGTTAACATCTTTAGTTGGCGCTCCCTATTTTGATTTCTAGACAAGCAATTCTTTATCTGATCTTCCATGTTTTCTCTTTGCTCCACTTTTTGGTTTGATTCCTGTCTAAGTTTGGAGTGGGTTTTTCTTTTGTTTGCCTCTTACTGGGTGCTCATGGTGGGTGTCTTTTAGGTTCCAGTTGTTGTTGCTAGTCAACTTTCAGTGGACTCCAGTGGACTCCAGTCTTTCAGTGGACACCCCCATGAGTGATTTATCAACGATGAACTCCCCCCATGAGTGTCTTTAGTGGACTCCCCCATGAGTGTCTTTTCAGTGGACTCCCCCATAGAGTGTCTCAGTGGACTCCCCATGAGTGTTTTCAGTGGACCCCCCATGAGGTGTCTTCAGTGGACTCCCCCATGAGTGTTTTCAGTGATCCACCATGAGTGTCTTTCAGTGGACCTCCCATGAGTGTCTTTCAGTGGACTCACCCATGAGTGCTTGATCATGGGTCTCCCCATGAGTGTCTTCAGTGGACTCCCCATGAGTGTCTTTCAGTGGACTCCCCATTGAGTGTCTTTCAGTGACACCCCCATGAGTGTCTTTCAGTGGACTCCCCTCATGAGTGTCTTTCAGTGGACTCCCCCATGAGTGTCTTTCAGTGGACACCCCCCGTAGTGTCTTTCAGTGGACTCCCCCATGAGTGTCTTTCAGTGGACTCCCCATGAGTGTCTTTCAGTGGACCCCCCATGAGTGTCTTTCAGTGGACTCCCATGAGTGTCTTTCAGTGGACTCCCCATGAGTGTCTTTCAGTGGACACCCCCGTAGTGTCTTTCAGTGGACCCGCCATGAGTGTCTTTCAGTGGACTCCCCCATGAGTGTTTCAGTGGACCCCCATGAGTGTCATTTGGGTTTTGTCAGTGACTCTGCAGAAAACTTTTTTTTTGATCCGCCAGTTTGTCATTACTTGCCGTGAGAAATTGTTCTCGGTGTCCTACGTTGAGATAAAAAGCCTTCTTGTGGGAACATCAGCCATAGTTCTCTGGTCTCCTTAACAAGATAAAAAGCCTTCTTGTGGGAACACTCCAGCCCACTAAGTCTCTGGTCTCCTTAACAAGATTAAAAAGCCTTCTTGTGGGAACACTCCAGCCCACTAAGTCTCTGGTCTCCTTAACAAGATTTTGGATCAGATATGTATGAACCCTTTGTTTCAGATGGGTTCGTGTCTCTGCAGAGGGGAGATGCTGGTAAGCAGCCAGAGAAGATACTGTGAGACATGGGGGACAGCCCAGTCCTTCATGTTGGAGGGTGTTTTGTCTGACACTTCAGCAACTGGTTACAATGTGTTAGTGGAGATGTATGGAAGTTCCTTTGTATTAAGTAGAACGCCAGTCTGATCTTTTTCCTGGTTTCTTCTTGTATTTGTGAGAGATACTGACGCGTTGAGCTGTCTGTTTGAACAACTTATTTCCTTTAAACTGCGTTGTTGGTTAAGGGCTTCTAAGTAAGCATTTCAATGTACACCTGTTGTATTCGGCGCATGTGACAAATGCAATTTGATTTGATTTGCAACGGCACACCTGTCTATATAAAGGTCCCACAGTTGACAGTGCATGTCAGAGCAAAAACCAAAGCCAAGGAATTGTCCTTAGAGCTCCGAGACAGGATTGTGTCGAGGAACAGATCTGGGGAAGGGTACCAAAACATTTCTGCAGCATTGAAGGTCCCCAAGAACACCATGGCCTATATCATTCTTAAATGGAAGAGGTTTGGAACCACCAAGACTCTTGCTAGAGCTGGCTGCCCTCCCAAACTGAGCAATCGGGGGAGAAGGGCCTTGGTCAGGGAGGTGACCAAGATCCCTATGGTCACTCTGACAGAGCTCCACAGTTCCTCTGTGGAGATGGGAGAACCTTCCAGAAGAACAACCATCTCTGCAGCACTCCACCAATCAGGCCTTTATGGTAGTGGCCAGACTGAAGCCACTCCTCAGGAATAGGCACACGCCCGCTTGGAGTTTCCCAAAAGGCACCTAAAGACTCTCAGACCATGAGAAATAAGATTATCTTGTCTGATAAAACCAAGATTGAACTATTTGGCCTGAATGCCAAGTGTCACGTCTGGAGGAAATCTGACACAATCCCTACAGTGAAGCAGGTGATGGTAGCATCATGCTGTGGGGATGTTTTTCTGGGGCGAAGGTTCACCACCCTAAGCACAGCCAAGACAATGCAGGAGCCCAGACTTGAACCCGATCGAACATCTCTGGAGAGACCTGAAAACAGCTGTGCAGCGAGGCTCCCCATCCAACCTKAYAGAGCTCGAGAGGATCTGCAGAGAAGAACTGGATAAACTCCCCAAATACAGATGTGCCAAGCTTGTAGAATCATACCCAAGAAGACTCGAGGCTGTAATCACTGCCAAATGTCCTACAACAAAGTAAAGGGTCTGAATACTTATGTAAATGTGATATTTCCTTTTAACTTTTTCTTTTTTTACTGTTTTTGCTTTGTCATTATGCGATATTGTATGTAGATTGATGAAGGGGCATAACATAGCATAACATAATATAGCATAACATAATATAATATAGCATAGCATAACATAATATAGCATAGCATAACATAATATAATATAATATAGCATAACATAACATAATATAATATAGCATAAGCATAGCATAATATTGCATAACAGAATATAAAATAGCATAATATAGCATAGCAAAATATAGCATAACATATCGATTAGCATAGCATAATATAGCATAACATAATATTGATTAGCATAGCATAATATAGCATAACATAACATAACAAAAATAGAATAACATAACAGAGCGTAATATAGCATTACATTATTATATATTATATAAAATTGCATAGCATAACATAGTATAGCATAAACAGGCATAGCGTAACATAGTATAGCATAAACAGGCATAGCGTAACATAGTATAGCATAAACAGGCATANACATAGTATAGCATAAACAGGCATAGCGTAACATAGTATAGCATAAACAGGCATAGCATAACATAGTATAGCATAAACAGGCATAGCGTAACATAACACAAGACAGCACAACCTGTATAAAATCTTTGGTGAGTTTGTTCATCTGCTGGTTGGTGAGGTATTGTTTCCACTGTAAATAGGGAGCATTGTGTGTATCCACGTGGCATTGTGTGTTCTCCGAGCCATGGTGTGACAACACATCAGCCTCTGCTGCACCACTACCCAGCAGCCTCTGCTGCCACCTCCCAGGGTGCACCACTCCAAACTCCTTGGTCATGGAGAGGACCATCTCAGCCGACGGGAACAGATTGTTCTGGACAACGTCCTTCATCTTCCTCAGCTGGACCAGCAGGCTCAACCTGAAGAATCATATACAACCATATTAACCATATACAACCATAACACATACTATCAGCAGGCTAAACCTGAAGAATCATTTACAACCATATTAACCATGCACAACCATATTAACCATACACAACCATATTAACCATACACAACCATATTAATCATATTAACTAGGGATGCATGATATATCGGTGAACATATCTGAATCGGCCGATATTAGCTAAAAATGCCAACATCGGTATCGGCCCGATGTCTAGTTTAACGGCGATGTGCAAAACCGATGTCAAAGCTCTACACGTGCAACACAGCATTCCTAACCTAGCCCACAATGTCTGCTGTGTGGATCGAGCAGACAACAAGTCCGGCAGTCATTTGAAAGAGTAAGAAAATTTCAGCGAGACAACTCGAAGGCAAAATGGAATTCAGTGCCCATGACAATCAAACGTTCTCTGTTGTGGGTGATGTTGGCTTTCGCGACTGGTCGAGCACCGGTACACGCTACCAATTGCACTGTTTTTCAGATGTTGCCCTACCGGAGTTACACAGTAATAGCGTCACTGCTATTAGCTTCATGACATACATACTATGGAACGCTGTTTGGGTCTTTGCGTGTCAAAAAAGCTACACGTCAAATAACACTATTTGAAAATAACACTATTTGACACATCAAATTGCACAGTTCTATTATCGAATTTTGTGTGTGCTGAATTTGCAAGTGCCACCACTACTATCAGTAGCACTGTCAAAGCTGTCAAAGCTGTACAAAAAAAGTCTGAAAACAAGCAAACACCGGCCACGAATGATGTGTTTACAATACCGCGTTGGTAATAAAGCATTATTTGTTGGACCGCAACTTCTGGGGTAGCTAGCTTTGTACCTAGCTAGCACCAATACAACCAGCCTGAAAATAATGACCAGTAGAAACTGCAGTCATTTTCATTATTCTTAGCAATGATTTAGGAATCCTTGTGAGTAAGTATTAGCTAGGTTGCCACTTGTTGTTTGCCTATTTAAATTGAACTTCAGTTCATGAAAATATATAACTAGCCAGCTAGTTAACCCTGTTGCCCAACGCTAACGTTATAAGCAGCCAGCTATCTTCATCTGGCTAGTGACGCTCGACCGGACCGGGTTATATGTTGTGAAGCTAGCCACAATAAGGATTAGGCACAATAGTGGAATTTGCGGTTTGCCTTCAAAATAAAAGTACCTCTTTGAAAGTGATGCAGAAGGTTACAATTGGTGGAATCATGCCATATTTCAACKAGATAATGTTAAACAAGGTTGGAATGTGAAGCAATGAAATGGGGTATCAGTCTACTCRGTGACACCCACAGAACACAACTGKGRAGAGYTTAYGCAAATATTAGCATKGTAGCTCTTATTTTATTTTAGTCAAATAAACAAATGATTGTCTTTTGTTGATTTTATATAACATTCCAACCTCGTTTACCATGATCTATTGAATTATGGCATAATTACACTATTTGTATTCATTTGCGTCACTGTCGATTATATACTTTTATTTTGAAGGCTAACTGCAAAGTCCACTATTGTGGCTAATCCTTATTGTGGCTAGCTTCACATAGATGGGTCTGACCACCATTAATCAAATAAGAACTGTCTTATAAATTAGGGTTATTTTAGATGATGACACCTAGCTATATAGTTAGCTAGCTAACKAYAGCTACTGAAACAGATTGTCGTTTTGCTGTGTTTTTGGGCAAGAACATTGTTTGCMTCCATGAGCTAGCTTTTTATTATGACCAGCACTGGAGGTGCGCCAGACAACTTTACCAGCATCATATCGTATGTATCGATGAAYCGTTGTGACATGTGAAATACGAGTGATAGTGTAATCAAAGTGTATTAATAACTACGTAAAAAATKTATGAACGCGTTACATTATGTGACGTGCAGTCATATTCAGTTCCTGATTGGTCAACAAGCTTAKTTGACGCACAAAGACCCAAACGGCGTTCTATGGAAATCCTGATAGAGAATGAAACGACTGCACAAATGAACAACGAAACAGCACAGCAAGTAAGTGAAATAAATAGGTTTTGATTATGTTTTACTGGTAATGGGGACATACATAAATGCCAAGAAAATAACTTTTTGGTCAGTGTGGTGTGTGTGTAACCTTTTATTTAACTAGGCAAGTCAGTTAAGAACAAATTCTTATTTACAATGACGGCCTACCCCGGCCAAACCCGGACGACGCTGGGCCAATTGTGCGCCGCCCTATGGGAGTCCCAATCACRGCCGGATGTGATACAGCATGGATTCGAACCAGGGACTGTAGTGAATCTTCTTGCACTGAGATGCAGTACCTTAGACCGCTGCGTCCATGTGTGTGTGTAACTGTTTAACTGTACTAGAATGCTTAAAAGGAAAAACAATTTTTTACATCGGTTATCGGTATCGGGTTTTTTTGGCAAGGAAATTATCGGATATCGGTATCAGTCAAAAATGTTATATCGGTGCATCACTAATATTAACCATACACAAACATATTAACCATATTAAACATACACAACCACATTAACCATATTAAACATACACAACCACATTAACCATATTAACCATACACAACCACATTAACCATATTAACCATAAACACAACCCACATTACCCCATATTAACCATACACAACCACATTAACCATATTAAAACCTACACAACCACTTAACCATATTAACCATATTAAACAACACAACCACATTAACCATATTAAACATACACAAACCACATTAACCATATTAAACCATAAACCTAGTGGTTAGAGCGTGGGCCAGTAACTGAAGGTTGCTGGATCGAATCCCCGAGCTGCCAAGGTAAAACATCTGTCGTTCTGCCACTGA
>NW_019945082.1:24381-28168 GCF_002910315.2 Salvelinus sp. IW2-2015
ACTTACTGTATGGAGACAGTCTCTATATAACTTACTGTATGGAGACAGTCTCTATATACTTACTGTATGGAGACATGTCTCTATATAACTTACTGTATGGAGACAGTCTCTATATAACTTACTGTATGGAGACAGTCTCTATATAACTTACTGTATGGAGACGTCTCTATATAACTTACTGTAGGAGACATGGAGACAGTCTCTATATAACTTACTGTATGGAGACAGTCTCTATATAACTTACTGTATGGAGACAGTCTTATATAACTTACTGTATGGAGACTGGAGACAGTCTCTATATATACTTACTGTATGGAGACAGTCTCTATATAACTTACTGTATGGAGACAGTCTCTATATAACTACTGTATGGAGACAGTTCTATATAACTTACTGTATGGAAGACATGGAGACAGTCTCTATATAACTTACTGTATGGAGCAGTCTCTTATATAACTACTGTATGGAGACATGGAGACAGTCTCTATATAACTTACTGTAATGGAGACAGTCCTCTATATAACTTACTGTATGGAGACAGTCTCTATATAACTTTACTGTATGGAGACAGTCTCTATATAACTTACTGTATGGAGACAGCGTCCCTATATAACTTACTGTATGGAGACAGTCTCTATATAACTTACTGTATGGAGACAGTCCTATATAACTTACTGTATGGGAGACAGTCTCTATATAACTTACTGTATGGAGACAGTCTCTATATAACTTACCGCATGGAGACATGGAGACAGTCTCATATAAACTTACTGTATGGAGACAGTCTCTATATAACTTCCTGTATGGAGACATGGAGACAGTCTCTATATAACTTACTGTATGGAGACAGTCTCTATATATACTTACTGTATGGAGACAGTCTCTATATAACTTACTGTATGGAGACATGGAGACAGTCTCTAATATAACTTACTGTATGGAGACAGTCTCTATATAACTTACTGTATGGAGACATGGAGACAGTCTCTATATAACTTACTGTATGGAGACAGTCTCTTATATAACTTATGTATGGAGACAGTCTCTATATAACTTACTGTATGGAGACAGTCTCTATATAACTTACTGTATGGAGACATGGAGACAGTCTCTATATAACTTACTGTATGGAGACAGTCTCTATATAACTTACTGTATGGAGACAGTCTCTATATAACTTACTGTATGGAGACAGTCTCTATATAACTTACTGTATGGAGACAGTCTCTATATAACTTACTGCATGGAGACATGGAGACAGTCTCTATATAACTTACTGTATGGAGACAGTCTCTATATAACTTACTGTATGGAGACATGGAGACAGCTCTATATAACTTACTGTATGGAGACAGTCTCCCAGAGTCTCCTGACACCTTTATGTTTCAGTCCTTCCAGAACACAAAAGGGTGGATTTGTTTATCTAGCAGGTGGAACCCCGTCCACGTCCAAGTCACGGCTCTCCCTCTCCCGCGCCGCCATCTTGTAACACGACAATGCCCGCTCCACCGTCTCTCTGATTGGTCCTCCAGATGGAAGGCCACAGCATTGATCCTTAGTAGCTCCGCCCTAAGCTGTGACATCACCGAGACATTAGCGTACTTGAACAGGTATATGATGCGTCCGAACGGGCAGTCCCATGCCCCGTCACTGGCCCCACTCCTACCGTCAGAGGACAGGCAATCTCCACATGCACCTAAATCAATAAATCAATCAATTTCCCAAGTTGGGATCAATAAACTACTACTACTACTACTACTATTAATACTACATACTACTATTACTACTACTATTAATTCTACTACTACTACCACTACTACTACTACTACTACTACTACTACTACTACTACTACTACTACTGTACTACTACTACCACTACTACTACTACTACTACTACTGCTACTACTACTGTACTACTACTACTACTACTACTACTACTACTACTACTACTACTACTACTACTACTACTACTGTTACTACTACTACTGTACTACTACTACTGTACTACTACTACCACCACTACTGCTACTACTACTAATGTACTACTACTACTACTACTACTATATACTACTGCTACTACTACTGTACTACTACTACTACTAACTCTACTAACTACTACTACTACTACTACTACTACTACTGCGTACTACTACTACTACTCCTACTACTACTACTACTACTACTATTAATACTACTATTAACTACTACTACTATAACTCACTACTACTACCACTACTACTACTACTACTACTACTACCACTACCACTCCACTACTACTACTACTAATACTACCACCACTACTACTACTACTACTACTAATGCTGCTGCTACTACTAATGCTGCTGCTACTACTACTACTACTACTACTATTCTACTACTACTATTCTACTACTACTATACCTTGAGCTGTGAATTGGCATCAAAGTAGTGTCCAGGCTGTTGCTCTGGCCCATCCACCCCTCCTGTCCCTGGCATGGAGGCCATTTTCCTCTCCCAGTCACTCCTCTCACTACTCAACAGCTGGGGCGGTGGGGAACAGCGGATCGGCAGGTTCACCTGGTCATGGAACGGGAAAGAACACTCAATATTCACATCCAACTGGTTCTGGTGCTGAAAAGAAAGATGGATGTATGTACTAGAAAAATGACAAATGTCTGCCACTATCTTCCCACTGGGGTTTAAATGAGTAGCACAACATCTGAGTCAGAGCAATGTTGTTATATTGTGATATTGATTACTGCTTTGTTGGGAAAGAGCTAGAAAGGCATTTCACTGTACTTGTGCACGTGACAATAAAAACAGTGAACAGTCTTGTTTTTCCTTSATCAATGCTAGCTTCACCTTCAGACTCCTCTGTCCTTGTAGCAGGTCGTTGAGGTTAAGCTTGGCGAGGCCACAGGGGTCATAGTGTTTGCTATTCTCTGTGAAGGGGTGGTGATTGGTCCGTTTCCCAGAGACCACGACTACACTGCTTAGCTTGTCATCATTGGGATATGTCCCAAACAGGGCGGGGCTGGTCGACACCTTCTCCAACTTCCTGTCTCTGTCGTGGACCTCAATCTCCAGCGGAGGACCTCGCAGGACCTCCAACAGCTCCCCGGGACTTAGCAAGCCTGGATGAGGTAGAGCTAGCAATAATAAAAGCTCTAGCAATAGACAGATTTAGCGATAGCTTTAGCAGTAACATTAGCTTTAGCGATAGCTATAGCAGTAACATTAGCTTTAGCGATAGCTTTAGCGCTAATAATAGATAAAGCGCTAACTATATTTAGCGATAACAATGATATGAATAGTGACAGTAAACAAATTCTTAAGGGCATGTTTGACAGTGCTCCACCTGTCATGATGACGTTGACGTCATTGAAATAAACGTTAGTGCTGTGTTCCTGGCCTTTGGTCCGGTGCATAGACGTGTTATGGAACTGGTACTGGCAGTACACTGGCAGACACTTCTCCTGACAGAAGATAGTAGAAGAGGAACGGATGTTAGAGGTCAACTGAGACAGTGTACTGTTAGAACCTAGAAGGGGGCAGGCTGGGAGGGTCATGTTAGAGGTCAACTGAGACAGTGTAGGGGGGGACCCCCAGCCTGCCCCCTTCTAGGTTCTAACACTACACTGTCTCAGTTGACCTCTAACATGACCCTCCCAGCCTGTCCCTTCTACACACTGTAGGTTCTAACAGTACACTGTCTCAGTTGACCTCTAACATGACCCTCCCAGCCTGCCCCTTCTACACACTGTAGGTTCTAACACTACACTGTCTCAGTTGACCTCTAACATGACCC
>NW_019945082.1:32930-39036 GCF_002910315.2 Salvelinus sp. IW2-2015
ACCGCGTCTAGAGACAGACGCATAGAAGAGACCTGTTCCTCTGGGGTGTACGAGGGTCTGGTATACATCACACTTGACCGACCTCTGATCTCTGAGAAGCTGAAGGCTGAACTCAACCCTCTAGTCATCACCATCCTGTCAGCCTCCTCCCTGCCATCATCCCCTGTCCCCTACATGTCTTAGAGGTAATATGACCCCAACTCTTGACCTCTAACATGACCCTCCCAGCCTGCCCCCTTCTAGACACTGTAGTTCTAACACTACACTGTCTCAGTTGACCTGTAACATGACCCTCCCAGCCTGTCCCCTTCTACACACTGTAGGTTCTTACACTACACAGTCTCAGTTGACCTCTAACATGACCCCCCAGCCTGCCCCTTCTAGGTTCTAACACTACACTGTCTCAGTTGACCTCTAACATGACCCTCCCAGCCTGTCCCCTTCTACACACTGTAGGTTCTAACAGTACACTGTCTCAGTTGACCTCTAACATGACCCTCCCAGCCTGTCCCCTTCTACACACTGTAGGGTCTAACACTACACTGTCTCAGTTGACCTCTAACATGACCCCCCAGCCTGCCCCCTTCTACACACTGTAGTTCTAACACTACACTGTCTCAGTTGACCTCTAACATGACCCCCCCAGCCTGCCCCCTTCTAGGTTCTAACACTACACTGTCTCAGTTGACCTCTAACATGACCCCCCCAGCCTGCCCCCTTCTACACACTGTAGGTTCTAACACTACACTGTCTCAGTTGACCTCTAACATGACCCTCCCAGCCTGCCCCCTTCTAGGTTCTAACACTACACTGTCTCAGTTGACCTCTAACATGACCCTCCCAGCCTGCCCCCTTCTACACACTGTAGGTTCTAACACTACACTGGCTCAGTTACCTCTAACATGACCCTCCCAGCCTGCCCCCTTCTAGGTTCTAACACGACACTGTCTCAGTTGACCTCTAACATGACCCTCCCAGCCTGCCCCCTTCTAGGTTCAACAGTACACTGTCTCAGTTGACCTCTAACATGACCCCCCAGCCTGCCCCCTTCTAGGTTCTAACACTACACTGTCTCAGTGACCTCTAACATGACCCTCCCAGCCTGCCCCCTTCTAGGTTCTAACAGTACACTGTCTCAGTTGACCTCTAACATGACCCTCCAGCCTGCCCCCTTCTAGGTTCTAACAGTACACTGTCTCAGTTGACCTCTAACATGACCCTCCCAGCCTGCCCCCTTCTAGGTTCTAACAGTACACTGTCTCAGTTGACCTCTAACATGACCCCCCCAGCCTGCCCCCTCTAGGTTCTAACACTACACTGTCTCAGTTGACCTCTAACATGACCCTCCCAGCCTGTCCCCTTCTACACACTGTAGTCTAACACTACACTGTCTCAGTTGACCTCTAACATGACCCTCCCAGCCTGCCCCCTTCTACACACTGTAGGTTCTAACACTACACTGTCTCAGTTGACCTCTAACATGACCCTCCCAGCCTGCCCCCTTCTACACACTGTAGGTTCACACTACACTGTCTCAGTTGACCTCTAACATGACCCTCCCAGCCTGCCCCCTTCTAGGTTCTAACAGTACACTGGCTCAGTTGACCTCTAACATGACCCTCCCAGCCTGCCCCTTCTAGGTTCTAACAGTACACTGTCTCAGTTGACCTCTAACATGACCCCCCCAGCCTGCCCCCTTCTAGGTTCTAACACTACACTGTCTCAGTTGACCTCTAACATGACCCTCCCAGCCTGCCCCCTTCTAGGTTCTAACAGTACACGTCTCAGTTGACCTCTAACATGACCCCCCAGCCTGCCCCCTTCTAGGTTCTAACACTACACTGCTCAGTTGACCTCTAACATGACCCTCCCAGCCTGTCCCCTTCTACACACTGTAGGTTCTAACAGTACACTGCTCAGTTGACCTCTAACATGACCCTCCCAGCCTGCCCCCTTCTACACACTGTGAGTTCTCTACACTGTCTCAGTTGACCTCTAACATGACCCCCCAGCCTGCCCCCTTCTAGGTTCTAACACTACACTGTCTCAGTTGACCTCTAACATGACCCTCCCAGCCTGTCCCCTTCTACACACTGTAGGTTCTAACAGTACACTGTCTCAGTTGACCTCTAACATGACACCTCCCAGCCTGCCCCTTCTAACACTGTAGGTTCTAACACTACACTGTCTCAGTTGACCTCTAACATGACCCCCCAGCCTGCCCCCTTCTAGGTTCTAACACTACACTGTCTCAGTTGACCTCTAACATGACCCCCCAGCCTGCCCCCTTCTACACACTGTAGGTTCTAACACTACACTGTCTCAGTTGACCTCTAACATGACCCCCCCAGCCTGCCCCCTTCTACACACGTAGGTTCTAACACGGGTCATGTTAGAGGTCAACTGAGACAGTGTAGTGTTAGAACCTACAGTGTGTAGAAGGGGACAGGCTGGGAGGGTCATGTTACAGGTCAACTGAGACAGTGTAGTGTTAGAACCTACAGTGTCTAGAAGGGGGCAGGCTGGGAGGGTCATGTTAGAGGTCAAGAGTTGGGGTCATATTACCTCTAAGACATGTAAGGGGACAGGGGATGATGGCAGGGAGGAGGCTGACAGGATGGTGATGACTAGAGGGTTGAGTTCAGCCTTCAGCTTCTCAGAGATCAGAGGTCGGTCAAGTGTGATGTTACACAGACCCTCGTACACCCCAGAGGAACAGGTCTCCAGGCAGTCAGTCAGACACCGGTCTCCTAACATACACAAATGAAAAAAAGGACAAGATTGACATACTTTACAACAAAACTGTTGTTCTTCATCTACGTTTTAGAACTACATTAACTTTGCCATGCCAATAGTAAAAAAAGGTATGTGTCTTTTCTTTGGCGTTGTGATACTGTGTTTAGCAGTGTAGTTGTAACTGGGGGGAGGGGCTACAGATGTTTCTAATTGGCTAGCCTTTGCCGAGTCCCAACCGGATGTTTTGTTTTTCAGGGAAAATGGAGAGAGCGCTTTTAGGTGTTACCAAGGTGACACTCCATCTTAACTCCTCCTCCACATTCACTGGATTGGTTGAACAGTGCAGAAGAAAACCTCCAGACAGTTGTTTTTTCTTGTCACGACCAGTATGTAGGGGATTTAGTGTCAGGCATTTCTTTTGAGCCTGCTACGTCAGGTAAGTAATTGCCTCGTGAAGTTTGTAATAGGGTGTCACGCCCTGACCTTAGAGATCCTTTTTATGTCTCTATTTTGGTTTGGTCAGGGCGTTCTATGTTTTGTGTTCTATGTTTTCTATTTCTGTGTGTTTGGCCGGGTGTGGTTCTCAATCAGAGGCAGCTGTCTGTCGTTGTCTCTGATTGAGAACCATACTCAGGTAGGCTTTTCCCACCTGTGTTTTGTGGGTAGTTGTTTTCTGTTTTGTGTCTGCACCAGACAGAACTGTTTCGCTTTCGTTCTCCTGTTTGTTGTTTTTGTTCAATTAGTTTTTTGGGATTAAATCATGAACACTTTAAACACTGCACMTTGGTCCACTCTTCCTTCAGCCCACGAGAACCGTTACATAGGGCTCCAGTGAAGGGCTCAAATTTATTTATAAAGCCCTTTTTACATCAGCAAATGTAACAAAGTGCTTATACAAAAACCCAGCCTAAAACCCCAAACACCAAGCAATGCAGATCTAGAAGCACAGTGGCTAGGAAAAACTTGCTTGAAAGGCGGGAACTTAGGAAGAAACCTTCCATCCGGCAGAGGCGTGGGAGCCTGGCGAGCTGGCTGAGGCGTGGGAGCCTGACGATCCGGCTGAGGCGTCGGAGCCCGACCATTTACTTCCATTCTATCCTGTTTCCTTTTCCTTCCATTCTAACCTATCCCATTTCCCTTCCATTCTATCCCATTCCCCTTCCCTTCAATCCCATTTCCTTTCCATTCTATCCCATTCCCCTTCCCTTCAATCCCATTTCCTTTCCATTCTATCCCATTTCCCTTCCAATCTATCCCATTTCCTTTCCATTCTAACCCATTTCCCTTTTCTTCCATTGCATTCTATCCAAATTCCATTTCCTTCCATTCTATCCTGTTTCCTTTTCCTTACATTCTAACCCAGTCCCTTTTCTTCCAATCAATCCCATTTCCCTTTCCCAACATTTTATCCCATTTCCCTTTCCTGCTACGCCATTCTATCACATTTCTTTCCATTCAATTATTTCCCATTTCATTTTCCATCCATTCCGTTTCCTTTCATTATATCTATTTCCATTTCCTTCGATTCGATCCCATTTCCCTTTCCTTTCATGCCATTCCATCCCATTTATTTTGATTCCATTCTCTCCCATTTCCCTTTCCTTCCATGTTATCCCATTACCCATTCCTTCCATTCTATCCCACTTCCCTTTCCTTCTATTGTATCCCATTTTCGTTTCTTTACATTTTCATTTCCTTAAAACCTCTTCGGGCTAGGGGGCACTATTTTCACGTTCGGATGAAAAGCGTGCCCAAAGTAAACTGCCTGCTACTCAGGCCCAGAAGCTAGGATATGCATATAATTGGTAGATTTGGATAGAAAACACTAAAGTTTCTAAAACTGTTTAAAGTATGTCTGTGAGTATAACATAACTTATGTGGCAGGCGAAACCCCGAGGACAAGCCATCCAGGAAAAAAAATGTTTGAGGTGACTGTGTTTTCAATTAGATTTCTATGGGAATCTAGATTTCTGAGGCATCTGGATGCAGTTCCTATGGCTTCCACTAGATGTCAACAGTCTTTAGAAATTGGTTGATGTTTTTCTTTTGAGTAATGGTCCAAGAACACCAAGACAGTCGTGAAGAGGGCACAACAAAACCTATTCCCCCTCAGGAGACTGAAAATATTTGGCATGGGTCCTCAGATCCTCATAAGGTTATACAGCTGCACCATCGAGATCATCCTGACTGGTTGCATCCCCGCCTAGTATGGCAACAGCTCGGCCTCCGACCGCAAGACACTACAGACGGTAGTGCGTACAGCGCAGTACATCACTGGGGCCAAGCTTCCTGCCATCAAGGACCTCTATACAAGGCGGTGTCAGAGAAAGGCCCTAAAAATTGTCAAAGACTCCAGCTACCCTAGTCATAGACTGTTCTCTCTGCTACCGCATGGCAAGCAGTACCGGAGTGCCAAGTCTAGGTCCAAGATACTTCTTAACAGCTTCAACCCCCAAGCTATAAGACTGCTGAACATCTAGTCAAATGGCTTCCCAGACTATTTGCATTGCCCCCCCCCACCACTCTTTTACACTGCTGCTACTCTCTGTTATTATCTAAGCATAGTCACTTTAATAACTCTACCTACATGTACATATTACCTCAATTACCTCGACTAACCGGTGCCCCCGCACATTGAATCTGTACCGGTACCTCCTGTATATAGCCTCACTATTGTTGTTTTACTGCTGCTCTTTAATTATTTGTTACTTTTGTTCCATATTTTTTTCAAAAGGTATTTTCTAAATGTTTTTGAACTGCATTGTTGGTTAGGGCTTGTAAGTAAGCATTTCACTGTAAGGTCCACACTTGTGACAAATAACATTTGATATGATTTGATTTGACGTTTCTTTCTATTCTGTCCCATTTTCCTTTCATTCAATCCCATTTTATTTTCATTCAATCCCATTTCCCTTCTATTCTATCCCATTTCCCTGCCATTCCAGATCCGATTTTCATATCTTCCCTTTTGTTAGTCTGGCGTCAATGTCCTTCCTATTCCTAATAATGGCTTTTGATCTTTTTCCTTCCATTCCATTATATCCCATTTCTCTGTCCTTCCATTCTATCCCATTTCCCTTGCGTTCCATTCAATCCCATTTCCCTGTCCTTCCATTCCACTCCATTTCCTTCCCATTTGTCTTTCCTTCCAATTTATCAAATTTCCTTCCATTCTATCCCATTTCCATGTCCTTACATTCCATTCCTTTCCATTTCCATGTTCTCCCATTCTATCCCATTTCCCTTTCATTCCAATCTATCCTATGTCCCTTTCTTTCCATTCCATTCAATCCCATTCCCTTCCATTTCATTCTATACTATTTCCCATTCATTCCATTCTATCCCATTTCCCTTCTTTCCATTTAATTAT
>NW_019945082.1:42739-53581 GCF_002910315.2 Salvelinus sp. IW2-2015
TCGAATGGAAGGAAACAAGGGTGGAAAGGTGGGAAGGAGGATAATGGAAGTAAATGGAAAGGGCTACTATAATGGAATGGAAAGCAAGGGAAAGGGTATATAATTGGAAGTAAACTGGAAGGGTATTATTAATGGTCTTAATGGAAAGAAAGGGAAAGTGGGTATATAATGCGCAAGTAAATGGAAATGGGATAGAATGGAAGGAAAATGAAATGTGAATAGATTGAAATGGAAGGAAAATAAAGAGAAATTGGATAGAATGGAGAAAATGGAAATGCGATAGAATGGGATCGAAGGAAAGGGAATTGGGCTAGAATATAATAGGAAGGAAGGGGAAATGGAACGGAAATGTTGGATTAGAATAGGGAAAGGGATGACGGAAGGGATGTGATAGAATAGAATGAAGGAAAGGAAATGGGTAGAATAGAATGGAAGAAGGGAATGGGAAGGAATAGAATGGGTTTAATGAATAAAAACAAGTGGAAGGGAAGGAAATGGAAATCGCTATAAAATGTAATGGATGGAAAGTGTAAATTAGGATCGAATGGAAGGAAAGGAATTGGGATAGAATGGAATGGAATGAAGGGAATGGAATATAATTAAATGTAAAGAAGGAAATGGAATATAATAAATGGAAAGAAGGAATGGGATGAAGGAATGAATGGGAAAGTATAGAATGAAATGGAAGGGAATGGGATGGATGGAATGGAAGAAAATGGAAATGGGATAGAATGGATGGAAGGGAAAGGTTATTATAATGAAGTAAATGAATAGGGTATTATATGGAAATGGGAAAGAAAGGGAAAGGGTATATTCATGGAAGTAAATCGAAAGGGTATATAATGGAATGGAAAAAAATGGGAAGGGTATAAAATGGAAGCAAATGGAAAGGGTATATTAATGAATGGGAAAAAGAAGGGAAAGGGTATATAATGGAAGTAAATGGAAAGGGGTATATAATGGAATGGAAAGAAAGGGAAAGGGTATATAATGGAAGTAAATGGAAATGTGGATAGAATGGAATGGAAAGAAGAAAAGGGTAATATAATGGATAGTAAATGAAAGGGTACTATTAATGAAATGGAAAGAAGGGAAAGGGTAATAATTTGAAAGTAAATGGAAGGGTATATAATGGAATGGAAGAAAGGAAAGGGTATAAAATGGAAGCAAATGGAAAGTATATTATGGAATGGAAAAAAAGGGAAAGGGTATTATAATGGAAGTAAAATGGAAAGGGTATATAATGGATGGGAAAAAGGGAAAGGGTATATAATGGAATAAATGGAAATGGGATAGAATGGAAATGGAAAGAAAGGGAAAGGGTATATAATGGAAGTAAATGAGAAGGTATATAATGGAATGGAAAGAAAGGGAAAGGGTTATAATGGAAAGTAAATGGAAAGGGGTTATATAAGTGAATGGAAAGAAAGGGTAAAGGGTATATAATGGAAGTAAGAATGGAAAGGGTATATAATCAATGGAATGGAAAGAAATGGGAAAGGGTATATTTAATGGAAGTAAATGGAAAGGTATTATAACTTGGAATGCAAAAGAAAATGAACAAGGGTATATAATGAAGTAAAATGGAATATGGGATAGAATGGAATGGAAAAGGAAAGGAAAGGGTATATTAATGGAAGTAATGGAAATGGCGATAGAATGGAAATGGAAAGAAAGGGAAGGGTATAATGGAAGTAAATGGAATGGGACTAGAATGGAGGAAAATGAAATGGAATAGATTGAAATGGAAGGAAAATAAAGAGAAATTGCGGATAGAATGGAAGAAAATGGAAATGCGTAGAATGGGATCGACAGGAAAGGGAATTGGGCTAGAATTATAATAGAAGGAAAGGGAAATGGAACGCGGAAAATGTGATAGAATAATAGGAAAGGGAGATGGAATGCGGAATGTGATTAGAATTAGAATGGAATGAAGCGGAAATGGGGTAGAATAAATGCGAAGGTAAGGAAATGGGAGGATAGATGGGTTTAATGTAAAAAAAAAGGTAATCTCTCTCTTTGTGTTTTCCATTCGATTCAACCCCATTTCCCTTTCCTTCCATTCTATTCTACCCCATTTCCCTTTTCTTCCATTCCATTCATTCCATTCCCTTTCATTCTATTCAATTTCACTGTCCTTACATTGTGCCCAATTACCGTTTCCTTCCATTCCAATCTACCCCATTACCATTTCCTTCCATTCCATTGTATCTCATTTCCCTTTTATTCTATCCAAATCCCCTTTCCTTACATTATTTTCAAACCGATTTCCCTATTGTTCCTTTCTGTCAGATTACCCCTTCCCTCCATTCTATCACATTTCCCTTTCCTTCCATTCTATCCCATTATTTCCCTTTCCTTCTATTCCATTCTATCACATTTCCCTTTCCTTCCATTCTATCCCATTATTTCCCTTTCCTTCTATTCCATTCTATCCCCCTTCCCTTCCATCCCATTCTATCCCCCTTCCCTTCCTTTAAATTCTATCCCATTTCCCTTTCCTTCCATCCCATTCTATTACATTTCCCTTTCATTGCATTATATATCATTTTCCCTTCCTTTCATTTTATTCAGTCCCATTTATTTTCCTTCCATTCTATCCCTTCCCTTTCCCTCCATTTCATTCTATATCATTTAGCTTTCCGTCCTTTTTATACTATCCCATTTCCCTTTCCTTCCATTCGATCCCATTTCCTTGTCCTTTCATTCCATTCCCTCCCAATTCCCTTTCCTTCCATTCCTTTCTATCCAATTTCCCTTGCTTATATTCCATTCTTTCCCTTTTCCTTCCATTCTATCCTTTCACTTTCCTTCCATTTCATTATATCCCTTCACTTTCCTTCCATTTCATTATATCCCTTCACTTTCCTTCCATTTCATTATATCCCTTCACTTTCCTTCCATTTCATTCTATCCCATCACTTTCCTTCCATTTCATTCTATCCCTTCACTTTCCTTCCATTTAATTCTATCCCATCACTTTCCTTCCATTTAATTCTATCCCATCACTTTCCTTCCATTTCATTCGATCCCATTTCCCTGTCCTTCCTTTTGATACTATCCCATTTCCCTGTCCTTCCTTTTGATACTATCCCATTTCCCTGTTTCCTTTTGATACTATCCCATTCCGCTGTCCTTCCTTTTTGATACTATCCATTTCCCTGTCCTTCCTTTTGCTACTATCCCATTTCCCTGTCTTCCTTTTGATACTATCCCATTTCCGCTGTCCTTCCTTTTGATACTATCCCATTTCCCTGTCCTTCCTTTTGATACTATCCCATTTTCCCTGTTCCCTTTTTGATACTATCCCATTTCCCTGTCCGTCCTTTGATACTATCTCCATTTCCCTGTCCTTATCATTTCATCCTATCATTTCCTGTCCTTCCTTTTGATACTATCCCCTTTTCCTTTCCTTCCTTTTGATACTATCCATTTCCCTTTCTCCTTCCGTTTATACTATCCCCATTTCCCTTTCCTTCATTTTGATACTATCCCATTTCCCTGTCCTTTCAGTTTTGATATATTCCATTTTCCTTTCTTCCATTTGATACTATCCATTCCGCCTTTCCTTCCATTTGATACTATCCCAATTCCCTGTCTTCATTTTTGATACTATCCCATTTCCTTCCTCCATTTGGATACTATCGCCATTGTCCTTCCTTCCATTTGATACTATCCCATTTCCCTGTCCTTCCTTTTGATACCTATCCCATTTCCCTGTCTTCTTTTGATTATCTATCCCATTTCTCTTTCCTTCCATTTGAAACTATCCAATTTTCCTTTCCTTCATTTTGATAATCTATCCCATTTCCCTGTCCTTCCTTTTGATACCTATCCCATTTCCTTTCCTTCCTTTTGATTTCACCATTTCCTCTCCTTCCTTCATCCAATTTCCCTTTCTTTGCATTCAATTCATCCCATTTCCTTCCATTCTATCCACCACTTTCCTTCTCATTTCATTCGATCCCATTCCTGTCCTTCATTTGTACTATCGCATTCCCTTTCCTCCATTTGATACTATCCCCCATTTCCCTTTCCTTCCATTTGATACTATCCCTTCCCTTTCTTCCATTTGATACTATCCCATTCCCTTCCATTTGATACTATCCCATTTTCCCTGTCCTTCCATTTGATACTATCCATTTCCCTTCCATTTGATCTATCCCATTTCCTTTCCTTCCATTTGATACTATCCCATTTCCCTTTCCTTCCATGTCGATCCCACCACTTTCCTTCCATTTCATTCGATCCCAATCCCCTTTCCTCTCATAGTGTCCAACTTCCCTGTCCTTCATTTCCCTGTCCTTCCATTCTATTCTTTCCCATTTCTCTTTCCTTTCTTTCATCCCTCTTTCCCATTTCTCTTTCCTTTCTTTCCATCCCATTCTTTCCCATTCTCTTTCCTTTCTTTCCATCCATTCTATCCATTTCTCTTTCCATCCCATTCCCATTTGATCAATTTTATTTGCATTCTATTCCATCCCAGTCTCTCCTATCTCACCTGCCAGGAGTAATATGTAGCTGAGTTCTAGTGATGCCACTCCGTTCCTCCTGATGTGCTCAAGTGAGAAAGCAGTCCTAGGGTCGACTTGAGGAGAGCCTTCTTCCTAGGCACCACCAAACTTGTCCTTCACTGAACCAGACTTCATAGGAGCTGAGGTGAGAGAAACAATGACTTTATACTGTATGTGTCAGCTGATATTGACAGGGTTTCTATAGAACAAACGGGTTCAAACAGCGGCTCCAGACCAGTCACGTACGAATGGTTGTCTTGCTGGTTGTCTTGCTGGTTTCTTTTACGGCTTTGGAGGACTGATCCAGGGCTGATTTCTTCTGGGCTGGTTTTGATGAAGCGTAATCCTTCTCCTTCTCCTGTTCCACTGGGCCATCAGGTTTGGCACTCTTTGAGTCGACTGACTGCAGGTCCTGTTTCCCCTGTTCTAAAAACATCACAGGAATAATGGAAAGTTTGTCAAGCTTGGCACGAAGTGTGTTGTGTGTGTGTGTGTGTGTGTGGGTGTGTGTGTGTGTGGTGTGTGGTGTGGTGTGTGGTGTGTGTGTGTGTGTGTGTGTGTGTGTGTGTTGTGTGTGTGTGTGTGTGTCTACCTGGCTCCACATTGTTCTGTGTCTGAGACCAGCGATCCTGTGTTGAGGGCAGCTGAGGAGGAGACCTCCGTGATGGATGCCTTGGGCTCAACTGGTGGGTAATGTTATCATCATGTTACACTGTAGGTATACCCCTGTGTTCACATTCATGGATACTGATACTCCACTGTTCTGGTATACCCTGTGTTCACATAATGGATACTGACACTCCACTGTTCTGGTATACCCTGTGTTCACATAATTGGATACTGATACTTCACTGTTCTGGTATCCCTGTGTTCAATAATGGATCGATACTACACTGTCTGGTATCCCTGTGTTCACATAATGGATACTGATACTCCACTGTTCTGGTATACCTGTGTTCACATAATGGATACTGATACTCCACTGTTCTGGTATATCCCTGTGTTCACATTACGGATACTGATACTCCACTGTTCGGTATAACCCTGTGTTCACATAATGGATACTGATACTCCACGTTCTGGTATACCCTGTGTTCACATTATGGATAGCTGATACTCCACTGTTCTGGTATACCCTGTGTTCACATTATGGATTGGTTTTTTACTGATACTCCACTGTTCTGGTATACCCTGTGTTCACATTATGGATACTGATACTTCACTGTTCTGGTATACCTTGTGTCACATTATGGATACTGATACTCCCACTGTCTGGATACCTGTGTTCACATTATGGATACTGGATACTCCACTGTTCGGTATACCCTGTGGTCACATTATGGATAACTGATAGCCCACTGTTCTGGTATACCCTGTGGGTCCATCATGGATACTGATACTCCACTGTTCTGGTATACCCTGTGTTCACATTATGGATACTGATGAAAGTCCTGTACCTGTAACACAGTTGAGCTCAGAGAACCTCTTGAAGTCCGTAGACAAGGCATTTCCTCTCTTATTGGACGATCTGGTCCTGGGATTCTTCTTCTCAAACATTGTTCTCAACTTGTACACCATGTTCTTTATCCCACCTTAAAGCAAACATAATCTGAAATCGACTATTTGCTAAAATTCGGATTGTTATATTGTCGCAACGTGCAGTCGACCTCAGCCATTCTACCAGATTTTTGCTATCCTTCTCCCGTATAGCTGTTGTTTTGATTGTGTCGGAGGTGGAAGCTGTCAAATCCACAAGAGGCTCCCGGCGTTATACCCACCGCAAGTATTGCCATTGGCTGCATGGAGTCACATTAGTAGAAATCCCATGCAGCTGTGTTTACAAATTCAAACACTGGAACATGTGGTGTAATCTAAACCTCGTTTAGGCTGACAGAAATCCTCATTATTTATTTTAATGATCTTAAATTTGAGTGTCATTTCTCCCATATAACACACTTTCTCATTGTGAACTTCTAGCACGATTGGGAAGGGTGTGGGCAGCTTCGTGACAATGGGTCAATTTGTTTTGCATGGCCTAGTGCCCCGGATGGGTGTAAATGTTACTTAAGAACCAATGGAATGGTCTAATATGTGCAAACTCCTCGCCCACCCAGGACACGCAAAATGAACTCGCCCAACGACCACACGAGCAGCCGCTCACCGATTTGACAGCTCCAACGCAGTTACACCACTGATAAAAGAAGGAGCCAGATCTCTCACAGGATGTAACAATCTGAAGCATCTGTTTATAGAACTTCTGTTGATGAGACGAAGTCCACTGGCGGGAAGTGGGAGGAGAGGGAGCTAGAAGAAACCTGGCTGACAATCTGCTTTAACCTTTCTTGGGTAGGGGGCACTATTTTCACGTCCGGATGAAAAGAAAACTGCCTGCTACTCAGGCCCAGAAGCTAGGATATGCATATCATTGGTATATTTGGATAGAAAACACTCTAAAGTTTCTAACACTGTTAAAATAATGTCTGTGAGTATAACAGAACTGATATGGCAGGCAATACCCCGAGGACAAACCCCCCCCCAAAGAAATCGGCCTACCACTATTTAATGGCTGTCACTTTTATTATAAGGCGAAGTCCTCCCAGATTGCAGTTCCTAGGGCTTCCACTGGTTTTTGGAAAAATTAACCAGGAATTGTAGTTTTTCTAGGTGGCTCCCATTTTGGCTGTAGTGTTTCCAAGCGCGTGAATGAGAGCGTGTTCTTTGGTATTTTTCTCCGGTAAAGACAATAACAATTCTCCTTCTTAAATTTGATATTTTATTTACATATTAGGGTACCTAAGGTTTGATTATAAATGTTGTTTGACTTGTTTGGAAAAGTTTATTAGTAACGTTTGGGAATCATTTTGTATGCTGTATGTATTTTGTATGTATGCATTTTGATGGAGGGAAACTGGGTGGATTATTGACTGAAGCTAAACTGCTAAACTGAGTTTTTATGGCTATAAAGAAGGACATTATCGAACAAAAGGACCATTTGTGATGTATCTGGGAACTTTTGGAGTGCCAACAGAAGAAGATCATCAAAGGTAAGGCATTTATTATATCGCTATTTCTGACTTCCGTGTCGCACCTGCCTGGTTGAAATGTGTTTTTCATGGTTTTGTATGCGGGGCGCTGTCCTCAGATAATCGCATGGTGTGCTTTCACCGTACAGCCTTTTTGAAATCTGACACAGCGGCTGGATTAACAACAAGTTAAGCTTTATTTTGATGTATTACACTTGTGATTTTATGAAAGTTAAATATTTATAATTCTGTAGTTTGAATTTCGCGCTCTGCAATTTCACCGGATGTTGGCCAGGTGGGACACGCTACCATCCCACCTGCCCATAAGAAGTTAATATTGTAGCATGGTTTGAGATCCATGCAGATTGTTAAAGTCACTTCTATCCGTAGCTGTACTTGATTTAGCCACAACCGTACAAACCATCAAACCATCAGTATAAGATGGCTTCGACAAACATGGCAGCTCTGCTTCTAGCTCCTAAGCAACTTTGCAGTATACATTTTTTTGTGTGTTATTTCTTACATTATTAGGCCAGAAAGTTTTTTGTAACTCACCAGAATTACGAACAGGAACACGACTAACCAGAATTGGATCCTTTGTTTGTATCCCCCAGGGCAATTGAACTTATCCCAGAGGCTGCTCCAAGACGCCGCCGGTGGAGAAGAGATATTCGGAATGGACCTCTAGTCCGACTCAGGCGTCGTGTACACCATCCGCCGCTTCCGAGTATATTACTTGCTAATGTTCAGTCTCTGGACAATGAAGTAGACAAGCTCAGGGCAAGGATCTCCTTCCAGAAAGACATCAGGGACTGTAACATATTCTGTTTCACGGAATCATGGCTCTCTCGGGATATACTGTCCCCATCCATACAGCCAGCTGGGTTCTCGGTTCATCGCGCAGACAGGAATAAAGAATTCTCCGTGAAGAAGAAAGGCCCTGCCTGTATGCTTCATTATTAACTACTCATGGTGTGATTTGTGATAAAATACAGAAACTCAAGTCCTTTTGTTTCCTCAACCTAGAATACCTCACAATCAAATGCAGACCGTATTACCTCCCGAGAGAATTATCTTCGGTTATAGGCACAGCCATGTATATTCCCTCTCAAGCCGATACCACGACGGCCCTCAAAGAACTACACTGGACCACATACAGTGGGGAGAACAAGTATTTGATACACTGACGATTTTGCAGGTTTTCCTACTTACAAAGCATGTAGAGGTCTGTAATTTTTATCATAGGTACACTTCAACTGTGAGAGACGGAATCTAAAACAAAAATCCAGAAAATCACATTGTATGATTTTTAAGTAATTAATTTGCATTTTATTGCAATTGACTCAAATTATGTCAATTAGCCTTCTAAAGCCATGCACACATTATTTTACTTTTAGATTTGTGTACTGTCAGATACTACTGCACTGTTGCTAGGAACACAAGCATTTCGCCACACCCGTAATAACATCTGCTAAATATGTGTATGTGTGCAGTCAAATTTGATTTGATTTTTCACCACACCAGTAACTGATTGAATATAGGGCCTAAACGTTTGTTTAGAGAATCGCCACAGTGAGAATGTTTGTTTACATTTCAATAAAACTTCTATTAGGATTCTAAGAGACCTGCATGTTTTGAGGCTGTTTCAAAAGCATCCACAGAGTATGTTGAATGTAACAAGCTAGCTAGCTAGCTACGCACATCGCTATGAAGAAATGTAGCTGTGTAGCTATCATCAAAATAAAATGCCTGTAGTAGAGAAAGTGTTTCCCAAACCTCTCCTCCACAACCAACAGACCTTTCACTTATCTTCCCCAATACCAGCACTCCTGATTAAACTGGTCAACCAATCATCAAGCCCTTGATTAGTTGAAACAGGTGTGCGAGTTCTGGACCTAATAAGTGGAATTTGCTGGGGTGCTACAGGAGATGAGTAGAAAACACGGCATTAGGAGGAGCCCAGGCAGGGCCAGTTTCCAGTGCTTAGCCATGATACGTTTCTGACCTTATGGTCGTTGTAAGTATGCTTCCCTGTAAGGCCGCTTTGATCAGGACACCGCGGAGCCGGTGTGATATGGGTCTGAAAACGTACCTCAATCCAGTGATGGGAGATGGCGTTGTACTCCTAATTCACCCATTATCTAAAATGCTACATCGAAAAGATTGAAATACTGCTGTTCTTTAAGTAAACTGTCCTTTTCTTCCTCATGATAGCTAGCTTAGGCACAGCAGCCATTATGGAATGACACATCGCATTGAACATCAAAGGACCTGATTGGCTGACTATCCTTAGTAGTTAAACGCAACTGCCAAAACTGTTGCTTCTACTAGTTCGCACGAGGACGAAAAGGGCAGCTTTATGAAAAACTTGCATTATTTC
The DNA here is from genome assembly GCF_002910315.2 of Salvelinus sp. IW2-2015. NCBI lineage: Eukaryota > Metazoa > Chordata > Actinopteri > Salmoniformes > Salmonidae > Salvelinus > Salvelinus sp. IW2-2015. The sequence goes on from NW_019945082.1 coordinate 52,657, forward strand.
AGTCTTCTTTATGTAGCATTTTGAATAATGGGTGAATTAGGAGTACAAGGCACTCTCCCATTCCTGCATTGAGGTAGATTTTGAGACCCATATCACACTCCAGCTCCGCAGTGTCCTGGTTAAAGCAGCCTGCCAATACAAATATACAGGGAAGCGGAGAGCGACTGGGAATTAGGAATCTTATTATGTCTATGCTTAGCTAAGCCCAGTGCCCTGCCCCAGCCCAAATCTCAGGTCACAGATGGAGATTGATTATTTGATTACTTCTGGCTGCCTCAGTCTAGGTTTACTCCTAGCATCAGATAGATCCCTCAAGACAGTTATTAACATGAACACATTCTCCAGCACACTTATATTACTGTAGCACAACATCAGTATAAAACAATATTGACAACTGAACACTAAAACACTGTTGAAAGTCTGGGTAGGCCAAAACAAATCTAACACACAACTATCTGAGTTTGGGAAATGTAAATGAATCCCAGTGATGTTATTAGAAGTTAAAACAGGTTAAAACCGCAGCTCTTACCTAGATCATTGTCTTCCCCTGGTTTGGCCTGTGGCAGCCGGAAGGTTTTGGGTCGGTCATATCTGGATCAATAAATAAGGAAGCAGACACTTTGATCCACACTTACATTGAACCACTTATTCATTGTCGGGGCTCAGTTCAATCCGTATTGCTGAAGTTCAGCGTTATAGCACGATTGAAATGTAAAGTTAATTCCAGATTGAGCCGAGATATGCAACATTTACCGCTGAATCAGGAACGTTGCCTTGACATTTCTAACGCGCTGTAATGCAGTTCTTCAGTACTCTAGATTCAATTGAGCCCTTAGTCTATAATCTGTGGTACAATACCTGGCCTTAGTCTATAATCTGTGGTACAATACCTGGCCTTAGTCTATAATCTGTGGTACAATACCTG
>NW_019945083.1:0-10653 GCF_002910315.2 Salvelinus sp. IW2-2015
GTTTTTACGGTCACATAGTGGTTGGGTCACATAGAGGGTTAGGTCACATGGAGGGTTAGGGGGGTCGATGTAAAAGGGATAGGGGCGGTCTCACACTGTACTGCTATAGTAAGTGGTGTTCATACATGCTCGGAATTCACCTCCTTTTCCTTTCATTTTTGGAAGGCTTTCCAATTTCTGGCACAATACTAGTGACATAATATTATCGACAGAAAACTCCTTTACACCACTATTATAGACAGTTATGATTGAGTCCACAGTACTGTATTGTGTCCACGATTGGCTGGAGTCATGCGTTTGATTGCAATTGACTTTGTTTGCCAGTCACGTGAGCACACAGGCAGTTAGAGAGCCTGAGGAATGGCTGGCAGATAGAAGTTTACATTGAGATGCTCATACCCAACCACAGTATGCACAAAACAGTTTAGGGACTGGACTACCAGCTGGTTGCTAACTGGTAAGTTCACTTTATATCAATGTCATGTTTTAGTAGGCATTATGCGTTCCATCGTCATTGTAATGTATATCGAGGGGTCATCTATATGTCATGTCTTTGGTATCGCCCCCCCCCACCCCCCCCCACACAAGGTGCTCATCAGTTGTTCCTGGTTGACGTAGTGTTAGTTATCCTGTGTCACTTTATTCTCCATGTCATGGCGCTATGTCCCCCCAGGTGGCGTGACTCGGCCCAGTCGTGTCCTCGACGGGTGGAGGTTCCTCGCTTCTACGTGTCGTATATCTACGTAACCAGAGCTCCCCAGGGGCGGGCCCTTCGTCTGGAACACCACACTGAAGATGGAGTTCTCTTGTCTCTTAGCGACACCGTGCTCTGGAGGACAGGTGTGTGTTGGTGGGGGGGGGGGGGGCGTGGGGCTGTGTGTGAGGGGGGAAGGGCTGTGTGTTTTTGTATGTTGTTGTAACTCTGCTTTGAACTGGTATTGTTGTCTGTGTGTAACTCTGTTTATAACTGGTATTTGTCCTTTGTAACGTCTGTATAACTGTAGTATCTGTGTAACTGTAACTTAAGTTCTCGTGTAATGTTAGAGCTGTGTATTCGTGGTATTAACTGGTATGTCGTGCCTTATACGGTTCGTGTAACTGCTGTTTAAACTGGTATGTTTCTGTGTAACTCTGTGTAACTGTATGTTTTGCTGTGTAACTCTGTTTAAAACTGGTATGTTTTCTGTGTAAGCTGCGTTTAACTGGTAGTCTGTTAATGCTGGTAATGGTATCTTAACTCTGTTTAACTGGTATGTTTTCTGTCGTATCTGTTTACAGGTATGTTTCTTGTAATCGTTGGTATGGTTCTGCAGTCGTAACTCCTGGTTTAAACTGGTATGTTGTTCTGTGTAACTCTGTTTAACTGGTATGGTTCTGTGTAACTCTGTTAACTGGCTAATGTTTGGCGTGTTTAACTCTGGTTTAACTCGGAGGTATGTTTCTGTGTAACTCTGTTTAACTGGTATGTTTCTGTGTAACTCTGTTTAACTGGTATGTTTCTGTGTAACTCTGTTTAACTGGTATGTTCCTGTGTAACTCTGTTTAACTGGTATGTTTCTGTGTAACTCTGTTTAACTGGTATGTTCCTGTGTCCACTAGGCATCCAGACAGACAGCGTTCTGTCAGCCAGACTCCAGATCATCAGGATCTACATAAGAGAAGATGGCCGTCTGGTCATCGAGTTCAAAACACACGCCAAGTTCAGGGGCCAGTTTGTCCCCGAGCACCACACCCTGCCTGGGCACAAGTCCCACCTGATGGCCCCGGACCACCTGGGGGGGATAGAGTTTGACATGCAGCTCATATGGAGCGCCCAGTCCTTTGATTCTCCCTACCAGCTCTGGAAAGCTACCTCCTCTTACAGCAGGTCAGTAAACAGACATACTGTTATATACAGTTATAGATATATATTAATAGATATACCCAGTCCTTTGATTCTCCCTACCAGCTCTGGAAGGCCACCTCCTCTTACAGCAGGTCAGTAAACAGACATACTGTTATATACAGTTATAGATATATATTAATAGATATACCCAGTCCTTTGACTCTCCCTACCTGCTCTGAGGGCCACTTCCTCTTACAGCAGGTCAGTAAGGGTTACTCGGTGGGTAAGCTTTTGTTCCAGCCTGTGTCTTCTGCATGCCACAAAACAGTGTTAGCCTGCTGAGCTAAGTTAAAGCCTAGGCATTAGCCTGGGGACCTAGTGTAAGTCGTCACGTCTCAGGGCAAGGTTAAAACATCATGTAAATGTGATTCAAAAGCGTCCCTGTTAGAGGAGCTTTACCATAATATATGCGCTTGTTGTGTTCCAGGAAAGACTACTCTGGAGAGTACACAGTGTTTCTGATCCCCTGTACCGTGCAGCCAACCCAACCATGGACCGACCCTGGAGACAAGCCTCTGTCCTGCACAGCCCACGCCCCAGAGAAGTATGTCCCTCTACAGCCACCATACATTACTTAGTGAGGGCCCCAGAGAAATATGTACCTCTACAGCCACCATACACTACTTAGTGAGGGCCCCAGATAATGATGTCCCTCCACAGCCACCATACACTACTTAGTGAGGGCCCCAGAGAAATATGTCCCTCTACAGCCACCATACACTACTTAGTGAGGGCCCCAGATAAGTATGTCCCTCCACAGCCACCATACACTACTTAGTGAGGGCCCCAGAGAAATATGTCCCTCTACAGCCACCATACACTACTTAGTGAGGGCCCCAGAGAAATATGTCCCTCTACAGCCACCATACACTACTTAGTGAGGGCCCCAGAGAAGTATATCCCTCTACAGCCACCATACACTACTTAGTGAGGGCCCCATAGAAGTATGTCCCTCTACAGCCACCATACACTACTTAGTGAGGGCCCCAGAGAAGTATGTCCCTCCACAGCCACCATACACTTCTTAGTGAGGGCCATACACTTTTTGCCATGCTCCTATCTAGACATTGTTGCCGTGCTCCTATCCAGACACTGTTGTCATGCTCCAATCTAGACACTTGGTTGGCAAATAAAGATATGGTTGATTTGGTTAAATATATCACACGAACATATGTTGTGGTGTTCTTCAAGGCTCCATCCTAGGACCGGTTTCATATGGCCATGCTCGACATATGCGGTAAGAACCTGACATTATGTCATCTCTCCCAGGTTCCAACTACCTATAGCCTTCCAGCAGACCAACCGACCGGTGCCTGTCGTGTACAGCCTCAACACAGAGTTTCAGCTGTGCAACAATGAGAAGGTGTTCATGATGGACCCGGCCGTCGCTGACATGTCCATGTCTGAGATGGACTACAAGGGAGCCTTCTCTATGGGTACAGTAACTGTTCCACACACAAGTCACAGGGCAGACTCAACTGAAGAGAACGGGGATAGTTGAGCTATTACCTGTTATCTACATGACCAAACATCCCGACTTACACAAAGATATTGTAAAAAATATACAGTATTTCCCTTTCCACAGTGACGGAAAATGGAAAACATGGCTCAATTTACCCCACTTGCCCATATGTCTGTGATGCCACTGGGTCCAAAATGTGTGGCCCTTATATCCAATCATGCACAACTTGTCTCTCTGCTGCCCCTACAGGCCAGACGCTATAAATCAGGTGCTGTGTATTACAGTATTGTCTCTCTGCTGCCCCTACAGGCCAGACATTGTACAACAGGGTGCTGTGTATTACAGTATTGTCTCTCTGCTGCCCCTATAGGCCAGACATTGTACAACAGGGTGCTGTATATTACAGTATTGTCTCTCTGCTGCCCCTACAGGCCAGACATTGTACAACAGGTGGCTGTGTATTACAGGATTGTCTCTCTGCTGCCCCTAAGGCCAGACATTTACAACAGGGTGCTGTGTATACAGTATTGTCTCTCTGCTGCCCCTATAGGCCAGACATTGTACAACAGGGTGCTGTGATTACAGATTGTCTCTCTGCTGCCCCTACAGGCCAGAACATTGTACACAGGGTGCTGTGTATTACAGTATTGTCTCTCTTGCCTGCCCTATAGGCCAGACATTGTACAACAGGGTGCTGTATATTACAGTATTGTCTCTCTGCTGCCCCTACAGGCCAGACATTGTATGGCAGGGTGCTGTGTATTACAGTATTATCTCTCTGCTGCCCCTACAGGCCAGACATTGTATGGCAGGGTGCTGTGGAACCCGGAGCAGAACCTGAACTCAGCCTACAAGCTGCAGCTGGAGAAGGTGTACCTGTGTACGGGACGGGATGGATACGTGCCCTTCTTCGACCCCACAGGGACTCTGTACAACGAGGGGCCTCAGTACGGCTGCATCCAGCCCAACAAACACCTCAAACACAGGTTCCTGATCCTGGTATGTATATCTACAGAGATGGAAAGAGTCCTATGTTTTCCATGTCTGCCATGGAGCTGCCCATCCTAATACAGGTTTTGTGGCAATTGTGCCCTCTATTCATCTCTATGATGGTATAGTTTCTATTCAACTCCCGTTGTCCTCTTGTAGTGGTTGGATATATTGGTGATGTTCCAGGGTGTTTATTTTCACAGTCGTGCTGCACATCTCAGACGATTTCCATGTCACGTGAATGTGCTTCCTGCTTAAAAACACTGATAATCTGTGCAGTGTGACTGCAATTTTGACAAACCTTGAATTGCAGGCAGTGCCACTGCTTGTAGATTTACATATAGTCCTTTTATCAGACACTTTTATTCCAACCCGACTTCTATTACAGAGAGCATACTGCACATTCTTTATAAATCTGATCCCTTCGGGAGTTGAACCCACAACCTAAGTGTTTGCTTGCACCACGCTTTTACCAATTTTGAGTCACATAGTTGACTGTGACCTTTTGGTTTTTCTGTGGTATGTCACCCAACGTAAACAGCCACCCATGTGACCCGATAGACTGGTTTGTTCCACGTCGCTTAAAGAGATAAGGACTTAAAGAGATAAGACTTTGAGCTATTCAAATAGGAGGAATCTTATTGGTGTACAAGTCACTGCTCTGGTATCCTATTGTTGGATCGTTTATGCTAATGTTTACAACAATGGGTGTATGGCAGGCTATTGTCACAAATGCTGGAAATTACAAATTTTACTGAAACTATATGTTTTACTCAAACTATACATTTTACTCAAACTACACGTTTTACAGAAACTACACGTTTTACAGAAACTATACGTTTTACAGAAACTACACGTTTTACAGAAACTACACGTTTTACAGAAACTACAAATTTTATAGAAACTACACGTTTTACAGAAACTACACGTTTTACAGAAACTACACATTTTACAGAAACTACACATTTTACAGAAACTACACGTTTTACTGAAACTGCACGTTTTGCTGAAACAACAACTGAAAGTCCAAGCTTTACTTAAGCAATAAGGCCTGAGTGGGTTTGTGGTATATGGACAATATACCACGGCTAAGGGCTGTTCTTACCCACAACGCAACACGGAGTGCCTGCATACAGGCCTTAGCCATGGTATATTGGCCGTATACCACAAAACCCCCCGAGGTGCCTTATTGCTATTATACCACGGCTGTCAGCCAATCAGCATTCATGGCTCAAACCAACCAGTTTATAATGAGATTTAAACAACAATTGTACTAATGTACTTTCCACATCTGCATCTATAGCCTACATCCAGCAGTTAGCTAGCCTTGTTAGCATGTATGCTAGCGTTTGATTTGATAGTGTCTGGATAAGTTGAAATGACGGTGTTGTAACGTCTCTCCTTTAGGACCGGAAGCAGCCTGACGTCTGTGACAGGTACTTCCATGACGTTCCCTTCGAGGCTAACTTTGCGTCGGATATCACCGAACTACAGACCATGACAGCCATACCTGGTGTTGATGGATTTACCATGAAAGTTGATGCCCTGTACAAGGTCAGCGAAGACAAAGACTTATCCACTTAACTGTAATGATTTATTCAATGATAATGTACTGCTTATGAATGCATTATATAGGAGTTGTAAATGTGTTATGAAGGCCTTAGGTACCCTTCAAAAAGGTCTTCAAGTTCGGGGGTAACTCTCAGAGAAGTAAAATGATTGATCTGATTTATCTCCATGGTAACGCTCTCTCTTTTGATTGACAGGTGGAGGCGGGGCATCAGTGGTACCTGCAGGTGATCTATGTGATTGGTCCAGAGTCCATCTCCGGCCCCAGGATCCAGCGTTCTCTGAAACATCAGCTTGCCCACAGCAGCGACATGGGGCGGGCTCGCAGGGACCTGACCAATCAGCTGAGGCAAAGCATCGACTACAGCCGCGCTCGCCGGGACCTGGTGGACCAAAGTGGACATCTCACCCTCGACGAGTCTCTGATCTATGATAACGAGGGCGACCAGACGAAGAACGGAACCAACATGAAGACTCTCCGCCTCGAGGTCCCCGCTGCCTCAACCTTTAACCCCCAGATGGGCGGTTCGGTGGGCGGGGGCGTGGCCGCACTAACCCTATTGGTCCTCGTCCTGCTGGCTTCATGTTTACTCTTCAGGAAGTGCCGACGATCGGCTGGGAAGAAGCCGTCTCAGATGGCGGAGGAGTACCCTCTGAACACCAAAGTAGAGGTGTGTTTGGAGAGGACCCTGGAGAAGAACTTCAGCTCCAAACACTGCACCGTCAGGAACATCAACATCAACCGGAACTACGACAACGTCAACTCCAAGGTCAACAGAGGCGCAAAGGTCAACGGAGGGGCGAAAGTCAAGCAGGTCAACCTGGAGGTCAAGCTCCATAACAACCTCCACAACGACGGCACCGAGGTCTGAGGATCCCCTCCACCTCCCACCATTGTTTACCCCGGCGAGATCATTTCCCGAACGTCGAACTAGTAGAAGTAACAGTTCTACTCAAGGGGAGACATCTACCGGAGTGGAGGAGTATTTTATGAGACATCTAACAGAGATGTAGTTTTCTAAAAAGCGTTTGTTTGTACTTATGGAATAAAATATTGTTTGTTAATGTATTTTTATATGACCATGATGAGAGATAGAAGTAAAAAGGGAAGCGTTGTTTTTGACGGCCAGCTATGCAGCGTTTATTCAAATAATTTCAAAACTGGGCTACCTCAGGAATAGGGAAACGAGTGAACAACTATCGAACTATGGCGTTAAAACATGATTGATTGTGTCGTTATTTGAAACTATTTGGATCTCTTTCGTTTTTTTTTCTTTCTTGTTTTCAACTTGTCATCGTTGTTGAACGACTAGAGAGTTTGGAATAAGTCAAGGGAAATCCGATGCCTTGTTTTTCGCTTTATGTTTCCATGACAACAACAACGCCAAAATGATCAACGTATGGTAGCTCAGGCACTTTGCTCCAGCTTGTCTTGAATAATTTGAATAGTTCAGATATAACTCGGATGCATTATTTAATCGCAGTGCCATAATATGACAACTATGAAAGTATTCAACACAGCAAGGACCCCAATCCTAACTCCACTTTCGTTCGTCATTCATTCATTTCAATGGAAGATTTGCACAAAAACTTTAGGATACAGTCCCTACAGCGTGTTATGGTCTTCTGCCCACAACTGAATGAGTAGTGTTGTAAATTATATATTTTCAAGTGCAATTAAACCATGAACACACTCTCTCCTCAAACTAAGTTCTCTGCATGTGGAACTAAGATCCAGCCTAGTAATATGGTGTGTCTGAAATGACACCCTATCCCCTATACCAGTGTTTCCCTATTCCAGTACCCCCAGCTCCAGTCCTCCAGTCCCCCCAACAGCCCAACTCCAGTCCTCCAGTAACCCCCAGCAGTCCAGCTCCAGTCCTCCAGTCCCCCAACAGCCCAACTCCAGTCCCCCAACAGCCCAACTCCAGTCCTCCAGTTCCCCCAATAGCCCAACTCCCAGTACCCCCAACAGCCAAACTCTTCTAGTACCCCCAACAGCCCAGCCCAGTCCTCCAGTACCCCCCACAGTCCAAACTCCAGTCCTCCAGTACCCCCAGCAGTCCAAACTCCAGTCCTCCAGTACCCCAGCAGTCCAACTCCAGTCCTCCAGTCCCCCAACAGCCAACTCCAGTCCTCCAGTACCCCCAACAGCCCAACTCCCAGTCATCCAGTACCCCCAACAGCCCAACTCCAGTCCTCCAGTTCCCCCAACAGGCCCAAACTCCTCTAGTACCCCCAGCAGTCCAACTCCTCTAGTACCCCCGCAGTCCAAACTCCTCTAGTACCCCCAGCAGTCCAACTCCAGTCCTCCAGTCCCCCAACAGTCCAACTCCAGTCCTCCAGTACCCCAACAGCCCAACTCCAGTCATCCAGTACCCCCAACAGCCCAACTCCAGTCCTCCAGTTCCCCAACAGCCCAACTCCTCTAGTACCCCCAACAGCCCAACTCCTCTAGTACCCCCAGCAGTCCAAATTCCCAGTCCCTCCAGTACCCCCCCAGCCAGTCCAATTCCAGTCCTCCAGTCCCCCCAAACAGCCCAACCTAGTCCTCCAGTACCCCCAGCAGTCCAACTCCAGTCCTCCAGTCCCCCAACAGTCCAACTCCAGTCCCTCCAGTACCCCCAACAGCCCACTCCATACCCCCAACAGCCCAACTCCAGTCCTCCATGACCCCAACAGTCCAACTCCAGTCCTCCAGTACCCCCTAACAGTCCAACTCCAGTCCTCCAGTCCCCCCAACAGTCCAACTCCAGTCCTCCAGTTCCCCCAACAGCCCAACTCCTCCATCCCCCTAACAGCCCAACTCCAGTCCTCCAGTACCCCCAACAGCCCAACTCCAGTCCTCCAGTTCCCCCAACAGCCCAACTCCTCCAGTCCCCTAACAGCCCAACTCCACTCCTCCAGTCCCCCCAACAGCCCAAACTCCAGTCCTCCAGTACCCCAACAGCCCAAACTCCAGTACCCCAACAGCCCAACTCCAGTCCTCCAGTCCCCCCAACAGTCCAACTCCAGTCCTCCAGTACCCCCAACAGCCCAACTCCAGTACCCCCAACAGCCCAACTCCAGTCCTCCAGCTACCCCCAACAGCCCAACTCCAGTACCCCAACAGTCCAACTCCAGTCCTCCAGTCCCCCCAACAGCCCACTCCAGTCCTCCAGTCCCCCCAACAGTCCAACTCCAGTCCTCCAGTACCCCCAAACAGCCCAACTCCAGTCCTCCAGCCTACCCCACAGCAGTCCAACTCCAGTCCTCCAGTTCCCTAACAGCCCAACTCCACCAGTACCCCCTAACAGCCCAAACTCCAGTCCTCCAGTCCCCCCAAAAAGTCCAACTCCAGCCTCCAGTACCCCCAACAGCCCAACTCCAGTCCTCCAGTACCCCCAACAGCCCAACTCCAGTCCTCCAGTTCCCCCAACAGCCCAACTCCAGTCCTCCAGTACCCCCAACAGTCCAACTCCAGTCCTCCAGTTCCCCCAACAGCCCACATTATTGTTGTAGCCCCAGACCAGACAAACTCACCTGATTCAACTCATTGAGCATTGGGCTGTTGGGAGTACCGGACGTCTGGAGTAGGGAAACACTGATCTGTACTTTATAGTGCATCAATGGGTCAAAAGTAGTGCACTAGGGAATAGGGGTGTCTTTTTGGACGCACACTGGCTGCGTTTACACAGGCAGACAATTCTGATCTTTTGACCATTCACATCAAAAAAAAATCCACATCAGATCTTTTTCAGAGCTGATCTGATTGGTCAAGAAAACAATTAAGTGAAAAAATTATCAGAATTGGGCTGCCTGTGTAAATGCAGCCACTATGTTATTTTTTTGTTTTATTTAGACAAAAAGCTCAACAGCTTTCCATAAGTGCTATTTACATGCAGTACTGTCTCATGCATTTACAAATCCATACAAATAGTCCAAAAAGTTTTCACCAAAAGGGTAAAAAAAGTGGAATTCCATCAGTGAATGATTGTAATATTCATCTGACTTAGATAACGAGTGCACTATAGAATACCACCACTGTAGATGAGATCGCTACGTTGGTGCCCCCCGACATACTCACTCTCATTGGATGCTGCTGTAGCCTTGCGATTATTACTATTAACAAAACTGATTTCTTTGTTTTCATCATTTCAATATGTTACAGTTAACTTGTAATATTCTATACAAGACGTGCGTCTGTTTTATTTTAATGCCTTGCCTTCAGTGTGCCAAAACACCCCAAATGCCTCGGTTATATATTGTTGATGTACATACAAGTTCAATCCCACAACACCATGGTAGCGAATCAAATGGCATCCTATTCCCTTTGTAGTGCACTACTTGACAACAGGGCACCATATAGACAATAGGGCACCATATTGACAATAGGGCACCATATAGACAATAGGGCACCATATTGACAATAGGGCACCATATTGACAATAGGGCACCATATTGACAATAGGGCACCATAGACAATAGGGCACCATATTGACAATAGGGCACCATATTGACAATAGGGCACCATATAGACAATAGGGCACAATATAGACAATAGGGCACCATATAGACTCTAGGGCACCATACAGACAATAGGGTGCCATTTGGGACATTGCCTATGTTCATTCACATAATTTTTTAACTGTTGATATTGCAGTATGCATTATTATCATGTTATTACCCATATCATGTTATTACCCATATCATGTTATTACCCATATCATGTTATTACCCATATCATGTTATTACCCATATCATGTTA
>NW_019945083.1:16328-19831 GCF_002910315.2 Salvelinus sp. IW2-2015
TATCATGTTATTACCCATATCATGTTATTACCCATATCATGTTATTACCCATATCATGTTATTACCCATATCATGTTATTACCCATATCATGTTATTACCCATATCATGTAGTACCCATATCATGTTATTACCCATATCATGTTATTACCCATATCATTTATTACCCATATCATGTTATTACCCATATCATGTTATTACCCATATCATGTATTACTCATATCATGTTATTACTGTATGTTTGGCCAATCATCTGTTAAAATTGTGTGTAACATTTGTGGTGTGTGTGTGTAAGTGTTATAACACAACCAATCATTGATTGATTGATTGATTGATATATTAATTGATTGGTATATTGATTGATATATTGATTAATATATTGATTGATTGATTGATATATTGATTGATTGATTGATATATTGATTGATTGATTGATTGATATATTGATTGATATATTGATTGATTATGGCAGATGACTACTTCAGCACATCATCCCAAAGCACTGAATGTTCTGCAGAAAACCATTTTGTGTGGCATTGATTTGTCAATAACTCTCTCTCTCTCTCTGTGTCTCTCTCTCTCTCTCTCTCTCCCTCTCGCTCTCTCTCTCTCTCTCTCTCTCTCTCTCGTTCTCTCTCTCTCTCTCTCTCTCTCTCTCTCCCTCTCTCTCTCTTGCTCCCTCTCTCTTTCTCTCTCTCGCTCCCTCTCTCTTTCTCTCTCGCTCCCTCTCTCTTTCTCTCTCTCGCTCCCTCTCTCTTTCTCTCTCGCTCTCTTTCTCTCTCGCTCTCTCTCTCTCGCTCCCTCTCTCTTTCTCTCTCTCTCTCATTTCATAGAACTGTGTGCCTATCAATAAAACAGTGGGAAGTTGGAGATTTTTTGGTGCTATCATTTATGGAAATAATTCCAATGCTATCGATATGATGCCTGTATTCGGTGCCTTTTTAGTAATAAACATGTTAAACACACGCGTGTATATTCCTTGCCAACTGGGTTGTTTCTGTAAGGCCAATCAAACCTGATAGTGTTCCAGGTTTAACCAGTAGTTAGTGGTCAGTGCTGTGTGGTAATGACAAACTATCAGTCTGCTTCAGGAAGGAGCTACAGACCTACAATACATTTCTACTAAAAGTCCATCCCCCCAAGGGGTTTTGGCACAGCCTGTACACTGCTTATGTTCAAACCACTAACATGATTTTTGTTTTGAGGGATTGTAAAAAAAAAAAAACAGCTTTCCTATGTTTGCTGAGTTAATTAATGCCATTAATTCTCAAACATCCATGTACCACCTGTCTGCATCCGTACAAGCTTGATTAAAAACCAATATGAGATATGAGCCTCCCCTGAGCCATGTACTGTATATTTAAGTAGAGTAGGCCTACACACTGGGGGGGCGCCCCCCCCCTCTTTCTTTCTCTCGGAGGACCTGAGCCCTAGGACCATACGTCAGGACTAACCGGCCAGTGGTGACTCCTTGCTGTCCCCAGTCCGCCTGGCCTTGCTGCTATTCCAGTTTCAACTGTTTGCCTGCGGTTATGGAACCCCTACCTGTCCCAGACCTGCTGTTTCAAACTCTTAATGATCGGCTATGAAAAGCCAACTGAGATTTATTCCTGATTATTATTTGACCATGCTTGTCATTTATGGAAATTTTGAAAATCTTGGCTCTCTCTAATTTTCTCCTTCTCTCTTTCTTTTTCTCGGAGGACCTGAGGCCCTAGGACCATAGTGCGTCCGGGACTGCCGCCCGTGGTGACTCCTTGCTGTCCCCAGCCGCCTGGCCTTGCTGCTATTCCAGTTTCCACTGTTCTGCCTGCGGTTATGGAACCTGCCACCTGTCCCAGACCTGTTTGTTTTTCAACTCTGTTGATGATCGGCTATGAAAGCCAACTGAAAATTTTATTTCATGATTATTATTTGACCATGGCCTTGTCACTTATGAACATTTTTGAACATCTTGGCATAGTTCTGTTATAATCCTCTCACCGCCACAGCCAGAAGAGGACTGGCTCACCACCCTCATAGCCTGGTTCCTCTCTAGGTTTCTTCCTAGGTTTTGGCCTGTTCTAGGAGTTTTCCTAGCCACCGCTGTTCTACATCCTGCATTAACTAGCTGTTTGGGGTTTTAGGCTGAGTGTGTTGTACAGCACTCGGATATTAGCTGATGTAACGAAGGCTTATATAAAATAAATTGTTGATTGATGGTATTTTAGCTAGAACTGTTCATATCTGTATATTTAATCTAGAAACTGATACCGTGTTTATTAATCTGAAACACGTTACTGATATTAAGTCTAGAACACTGTTAGCCTGTATATTAGTCTAGAACACTGTTACACCTGTATAATTATCTAGAACACTGATACCCTGTTTATTAATCTAGAACACCGTTACCCTGTATATTAATCTAGAAACTGTTACCTGTTATTAATCTAGACACTGTTACCCTGTATATTTCAATTAGAACACTGATACCCTGTTTATTAATCTAGAACACTGTTACCCTGTTATTAATCTAGAACACTGTTACCTCTGTATATTAATCTAGAACACTGATACCCTGTTTATTAATCTAGAACACTGTTACCTGTATTAATCTAGCACATGTTACCTGTATTTAATTCTAGAACACTGTTACCTGTATATTATCTAGAACACTGTTACCTTCTTTCTGTATATTAATCTGAACACTGTTACCCTGTATATTAATCTAGAACACTGATACCCTGCTTTATTAATCTAGAACACTGTTACCCTTGTGTTATATTAATCTAGAACACTGATACCTGTTATTAATCTAGAACACTGTTACCCTGTATTATAATCTAGAAACACTGTTACGCCTGTATATTAATCTAGAACACTGATACCCTGTTTTATTAATCTAGAACACTGGTTACCCTGTATATTAATCTAGAACACCTGTTACCCTGTATATTAATCTAGAACACTGTATACCCTGTTTAATTATCTAGAACACTGTTAGCCCTGTATATTAATCTAGAACATGTTAGCCTGTAAGTGTTAATCTAAACACTGTTTAATTCCTGTATATTAGTCTAGAACACTCTGTTACCCTGTATATTAATCTAGAACATCTGTTACCCTTGTTTTTTTCGTATTAATCTAGAACACTGATACCCTGTTTATTAATCTAGAACACTGTTACCCTGTATATAATCTAGACCACTGATACCGCTGTTTATAATCTATAAACACTGTTACCCGCTATGATTAATATCTAAACACTGATACACAATACCTGCTGGGCACAAACATCAGTTCAATGTCTCGTGTTGATTTGAGTCATGTGAATTCAACATGAAATCAACAAGCAAGGTCACCATTCATTGGATTTTAGGTAAAAATGGTGAAAAGAAAATACAAAATTACCGTACGTGATTACTTTTTCAAATCCACTCAGTTTTCCACATTGATTCAACGTAATAGTGTTGATTTCTTTTGTTGAAATGACGTGAAACAAATGCTGATTCTACCAGTCCCCCCT
>NW_019945083.1:22032-53542 GCF_002910315.2 Salvelinus sp. IW2-2015
ATACCCTGTTTATAATACTAGAACACTGTTACCCGTTATAATCTAGAACACTGTTACCTGTTTATTAGTCTAGAACACTGTTACCCTGTTTATTATCTAGAACACTTTACCCTGTATATTAATCTAGAACACTTTTACCCTGTTATATTAATCTAGAACACGTACCGTATGTATCTGAACATACCCGTTATTAATCTAAACACTGTTACCCTGTTTATTTAATCTAGAACACTTTACCTGTATATTATCTAGAACACTTGTATCCCTGATAGATCTGCCTAAATTGACCTTAAATTAAAGAAATGTAGAACAATGTTACCCTGTATATTAATCTAGAACACTGTTACCCTTGCTATATTAGTCTAGAACACTGTTACCCTGTTAGATCTAGAACACTTACCTGTAGATTAATCTAAACCTGTTACCCTGTTATTAATCTAGAACACTGTGACCCTGTATAATCTAGAACACTTTACCCTGTTACTTAATTAACTAGAACACTGATACCGCTGTATATTAACTAGACACTGTTACCCTGTTTATTATCTAGAACACGTTACCCCTCTTATATCTAGAACACTTACCCTTATATTAACTAGAACACTATACCTGTATATTAATCTAGAACACTTTAACCGCTGTATTAATCTAGAACACTGACCCTGTTATATTAATCTAGAAGCACTATTACCCTGTTTATTAATGCTAGAACACTGTACCTGTAAATCTAACACTGTTACCGTATATTAATCTAGAACACTGTTACCCTGTATATTAATCTAGAACAGTTACCCTGTTATATAATCTAGAACACTTTTACCCTTATATTAATCTAAACATTTACCCTGTATATTAATCTAGAACACTGTACCCTGTATATAATCTAGAACACTGTTACCCGTATATAATCTGAACACTAATCTCTCTCACAGGGTAACAGTGTTCTAGATTAATATACAGGGTAACAGTGTTCTAGAATTGCACTTCTGACATGGTACCAATACTGTTCAACATTTTAAATCAGCATTTTGAGGATTCAATCAAAAGTGAATCAGCAGAGTCACAGTTGATAGAGAAGTGCAGTAGTCTGTGGAATGTATCAAACCTGGCCTTGTTGAACAGGTTGTCTTTTGTTCTCCAGGGGATGACATCATTTCCTCAATGGGAAGCACAGGGAGGCTACACCTCAGCTCAGGTAAAGGTGTGGTACTGCGTGGAAGATTTCTGCTGTCGCCTGTTGTGTTGAGTGGTAGCTAAACTTCAGGTAAGAATCACTAGAATATATTTATTTTTTTGCGAGATTGTTTTGTCTTATGAATAGGATGTACTGTAGATGAATGTTGTGTATTGACATGCGATAGAAGTGATTTTCCTCGCTGTTCTATGAAAATGTGATGTGAGTGATCTTGCCTGTAGCTGACGCTGAGAACGACTAGACTGCTGAATACAGTTTTTGATCTCCAATCCTTTTGACATTGCTCTGACGAATTCTAATTTATTCTATTGTATTTTATTGTAATTTACTGTATTTTATTGTATTCTATTGTATTTTATTCGTATTTTATTGTATTCTATTGTATTTTATTTTATTGTATTTTATTTTATTGTATTCTATTATATTTTTATCTCATTAACTTTTGGTGTTTTAGGCTACTGTGCTCAATCACTTTTTAACCTGTAATATGGTAAGAGAAGTGGCCTATTTCGTAAGAATATCTTTATCTCACCAGACACGGATATCACTGGTCCACATCACCATTGAAATGGCAACTTTATGGGTAAGATGCATGCCTTGATAATAAAATAGGCAATTCATATGAATACCTTCGGATGACTTTTAAGATAACTTTGCATAAAGCATAAAACAAACATGTTCTACACTGAGCGTACAAAACATTAAGAACACCTGCTCTTTCCATGACACAGACTGACCAGGTTAATCCAGGTGAAAGATATGATCCCTTATTGATGTCACTTGTTAAATCCACTTCAATCAGTGTTGATGAAGGGGAGCAGACAGGTTAAAGAAGGGTTTTTTAAGCCTTGAGACAATTGAGACATGGATTGTGTGTGTGTGTGTGTGTGCTATTCAGAGGGTGAAAGGGCAAGACAAAATATTGAAGTGCCTTTGAACGGGGAAGCAGGTGCCAGACGCACCGGAGTGAGTCAAAAACTGCAACACTGCTGGGTTTTTCACGCTCAACAGTTTCCTGTGTGTATCAAGAATGGTCCACCACCCAAAGGACATCCAGCCAACTTGACACGACTGTGGAGCATTGGAGTCAACATGGGCCAGTATCCCTGTGGAATTATTTTGACACTGAGGCTGTTCTGATGGCAAAAAGGGGTGCAATTCAATATTAGAAAGGTGATCCTAATGTTTTGTACACTCTTATGTATATTTACAATGTACAAATAGATAGTAGTCGAGGGCTAGGCCACCTCAGTTTTAATAGGCATAAATTAAGTGAACAATAGCACAAACCTGTGACTCACTGGCTGTTGTGTCTGTATCTCTGTACTATTGAATGACCTGGAAGATCTCATGGACTCCCCAACCTAATGCAGCATTTACCAGTTCTCACATTGATAGAAGTCGAATGTGACACTGTTTTCATTTGTGAAATATGAATATTAACTGGTTTATTTTGTGTGCAGACCGGGGAGAGAGGGAGCATCAAGCCCAAGGCAGATTTCAACGCAAAGGATGACGCTGTGGCTCTGAGAAAGGCCATGAAGGGACTAGGTAAAGAAGACTGGCCCCTTCTAGAACAGACCTGGGTTCAAATACTGTCCCCTTCTAGAAGAGACCTGGGTTCAAATACTGTCCCCTTCTAGAACAGACCTGGGTTCAAATACTGGCCCCTTCTAGAACAAACCTGGGTTCAAATACTGGCCCCTTCTAAAACAGATCTGGGTTCAAACACTTGTCCCTTCTAGAATCAAGCCTGGGTTCAAATACTGGCCTCTTCTAGAAAAGACTGGGTTCAAATACTGGCCTCTTCTAGAAAAGACCTGGGTTTCAAACTACCTGGGGCCCTTCTAGAACAGACTGGGTTCAATACTGGCCTCTTCTAAAAATCACTGGGTTCAAACACTGGCATTCTCGAAGCAGACCCTAGGTTCAAATCTGGCCCTTCTAGAACAGACCTGGGTTCAAATACTGGCCCCTTCAAGAACAGGCCTGGGTTCAAATACTGGCCTCTTCTAGAAAAGACTGGTTCAATACTGGTCCCTTCTAGAAAAGAACTGGGTTTAAACACTGGTCCCTTCTAGAACAGATCTGGGTTCAAATACTGGCCTCTTCTAGAACAGACCTGGGTTCAAATACTGGCCTTCTCGAAAAGATGGGTCAAATACTGGCCTCTTCTATAAAAGACCTGGGTTTCAAACACTGGTCCCTTCTAGAACAGACCTGGGTTTCAAATACTGGCCTCTTCTAGAAAGACCTTGGTTAAACACTGGCCCCTTCTAGAACAGACTTGGGTTCAAATACTGGCCTCTTCTAGAAAAGACCTGGGTTCAAATGCTGGCCCCTTCTAGAAAATACCTGGGTTCAAACACTGGTCCTTCTAGAACAGACCTGGGTTCAAAATCATGGCCTTTCTAGAAAAGACCTGGGTTTCAATACTGGCCCCTTCTAGACAGACCTGGGTTCAAATACTGGTCCTTCTAGAAAAGACCTGGGTGTTTCAAACACTGGTCCCTTCTAGAACAGACCTGGGTTAAATACTGCCTCTTCTAGAAAGACATGGGTTCGAATAACTGGCCTCTTCTAGAAAAGACCTGGGTTCAAACACTGGTCCCTTCTAAAACAGACCTGGGTTCAAATACTGGCCTCTTCTAGAAAAGACCTGGGTTCGAAAACTGGCCCCTTCTAGAACAGACCTAGGTTTCAAATACTGGCCTCTTCTGAACAGACTGGGTTCAAATACTGGCCTCTTCTAGAAAAACCTGGGTTCGAACACTGGCCCCTTCTAGAACAGACTAGGTTCAAATCCTGGCCCCTTCTAGACAGACTGGGTTCAAATACTGGCCCCTTCTAGAAACAGACCTGGGTCAAATACTGGCCTCTTCTAGAAAAGACCTGGGTTCAAACACTGGTCCCTTCTGAACAGATCTGGGTTCAAGTACTGGCCTCTTCTGAAAAGACCTGGGTTCAATACTGGCCCTTCTAGAACAACCTGGGTTCAAATACTGGGTCCCTTCTAGAAAAGACTCTGGTTCAAACACTGGTCCCTTCTAGAACAGACTGGGTTCAAAATACTGGCCCTCTTCTAGAACAGACCTGGGTTCAAATACTGACCTCTTCTAGAAAAGACCTGGGTTCAAATACTGGCCTCTTCTAGAAAAGACCTGGGTTCAAAAACACTGGTCCTTCTAAACAGACATGGGTTCAAATACTGGCCTCCTCTAGAAAGACTGGGTTCAAATAATGGCCCCTTCTAGAACAGACCTGGGTTCAATACTGGTCCTTCTAGAATAGACTGGGTTCAAACACTGGTCCTTCTAGACAGACCTGGGTTCAAATACTGGCCCCTTTCGAACAGACCTAGGTTCAAATTCTGCCCCCTTCTAGAACAGACCTGGGTTAAAACACTGGTCTTCTAGAACGACTGGTTCAAACACTGGCCCTTCTAGAACAGACTGGGTTCAATTACTGGCCCCCGCCCCCACTTCCCTGAAAACAGGCCTGGGTTTCAAATACTGGCCTCTTCTAGAAAAGACCTGGGTTCAAATACTGTTCCTCTTCTAGAAAAGACCTGGGTTCAAACACTGGTCCCGTCTAGAACGACCTGGGTTCAAATTACTGGCCTCTTCTAGAAATACCTTGGTTCAAATACTGGTCCTTCCTTCTAGAACAGACTGGGTTCAAATAGCTGGCCTCTTCTAGAACAGACCTGGGTTCAAACACTGGCCTCTTCTAGAAAGTACTGGGTTCAAATACTGGCCTCTTCTAGAAAAGACCTGGGTTAAAATACTGGCCCCTTCTAGAACAGACCTGGGTTCAAATACTGGCCCTTCTAAAACAGATCTGGGTTCAAACACTGGTCCCTTCTAGAACAGACCTGGTTCAAATACTGGCCTCTTCTAGAAAGACCTGGGTTCAAATACTGGCCCTTTAGAACAGACCTGGGTTTCAAATACTGTCCTCTTCTAGAAAAGCCTGGGTTCAAATATTGGCCCCTTCTTGAACAGACCTGGGTTCAAATACTTTCCTGTTTTAGTACTTGTTAATTCTCCCTAATTCTTTGTCGGTGTAGATCGGTTCTATTGTATAGCCAACCAGCCTTGTTGGAATTTGTCTGCAGGTCAAACGAGAAGACCTTAATAGATGTTCTAACTCAAAGGAGTAATGGTCAACGTCAGCTCATCTGTAAAGCTTACAAAGAAGAAGCCACTGGCAAGGTGGGAACTCAACTCTCTCTCTCTCTCCTCTCTCTCTCTCTCTCTCTCTCTCTCTCTCTCTCTTCCTCTCTCTCTCTCTGTCTGTCTGTCTGTGTGGTCCTGTCTGTCTGTCTGTCTGTCTGTCTGTCTGTCTGTCTGTCTGTCTGTCTGTCTCTCTCTCTCTGTCTCTCTCTCTCTCCTCCTGTCTCTCTCTCTCTCCTTCTCTCTCTCTGTCCTCCTGTCTCTCTGTTCTCTCTTCTCTCTCTCTCTCTCTCGTGTCTCTCTGTCTCTCTCGTCTCTCTGTCTCTCTTGTCTCTCCTCTTGTCTTCTCTCTCTGTCTCTCTCTGTCTCTCTGTTCTTTTCGGGTGGCGCAGTGGTCTAGGGCACTGCATCGCAGTGCTAGCTGCGCCACAGAGTCTCTGGGTTCGCGCCCAGGCTGGGCTGAGTTCGCGCCCAGCCTTTGTCGCAGCCGGCGCAACCGGGAGATCCGTGGGGCGACGCACAATTGGCATAAGCGTCGTCCGGGTTAAGGAGGTTTGGCGGTAGGGAGGGTTTGGCCGGTAGGGATATCCTTGTCTCAGTAGATGTTAAAAAAAAAAAAAAAAAAAGTAATAAAATGTATGCACTCTACTGTAAGTCGCTCTGGATAAGAGCGTCTGCTAAATGACTAAAATGTAAAAATGTCTTTCTCTCTCTCTCTGTCTCTCTCTCTCTCTGTCTCTCTCTCTCTGTCTCTCTCTGTCTCTCTGTCTCTCTCTCTGTGTGTGTGTGTGTATGTGTGTGTGATCACTTGTCTTCCTGTAGACTCTGGTGGAGGACTTAGAAGGGGACACCCTTGGTCACTTTGAGGACCTGCTGGTCGCGCTGGTAACGCCCCCTGCCATCTATGACTGCCAGGAAGTCACCAAGGCCATGAAGGTGAAGTTTTTCACATTTTAATTTCTTGATTTAACTTCATTTGTACTCAAAACTAACACCAGACGAATGTGTTGCAGGGAGTTGGGACTAAAGACAGTGTCTTGATAGAAATCTTCGCCACAAGATCCAACAAACAAATGAAAGAGATTTCTGATGCCTATTTAAAACGTAAGAATTGATCAGTGTAATCATTGCTAGGCTCAGTTGTGTGTTTCAACCAATCAATTCAGTACCTAGACGGAGAAGACATCATCGGATGATGCTAAGATGATTTGACAGTTGACATGGAGACAGGTTTACATTGCAACGGCTTTTCTTTCGTAGAAACTCAGAAGAAGTTGACCTTGGACCTGAAGAAGGAGCTTTCTGGAGAATTTGCTAAAGCTATTCTCATTCTGGCCGAGGTATTGTGAGCCCAATCAAAACTATAGGATCTGTAGTTGCTGTTGTTGTCTATAGAATGGGCCTGTTATAATTCTCTCAATATGGTTTGTCTTTAAACTAAGGGCAAGCGGGATGAAAATACACATGTGGATGCAGCCAAGGCCAAAGAGGATGCTAAGGTGCTGTGAGTTGATGTTTCTCAGGTGTTATAACACAGTTATTAGGGTGCAACATTTATAACAACATTTATAGCAACATGTATAATACCAGTTATAACATCATTCATAACAACATTTATAGCAACATGTATAATAACATGTATAATAACACTTATAATACCATCTATAATAACATTCATAACAAAATGTATAGCAACATGTATAATAACATGTATAATAACACTTATAATACCATCTATAATAACATTCATAACAAAATGTATAGCAACATTTATAACACCTTTTATAACACCATTAATAACATAATTTATGACACCATTTATGACACCATTTATAACACCTTTTATAACACCATTAATAACATACATTTATACACCATTTATGACACCATTTATAAACACCATTTATAACACCATGTTAACACCATTTATGACACCATTATAACACCATGTATAACACCATGTATACACCATGTATAACACATTATAACACAATTTATAACACCATTTATAACACCATTTATAACACCATTTATAACACCATTGTATAACACCATTGTATAACACACATTTTATAACACCATTTATAACACCATTTATAAACACCATGTATAAACACCATGTATAACACCTTGTATACACCATGTATAACACCATTTATAACACCATTTAACACATTATAACACCATTAAACATAACACCATTTATAACACCTATACACCATTTATAACACCATTTATAACACCATTTGTATAACACCATGTATAACACCATGTATAACACCTTGTATAACACCCAGATTATAACACCATTTATAACACCATTTATAACACCATGATAACACTCATTAATAACACTTATAACACCTGTATAACACCATGTATAAACCTTTATAACACCATTTATAACACCATTTATAACACCATTTATAACACCATTTAACACCATGTATAACACACCATTTATAACACCATTTATAACATTTATAACACATTTATAACACTGTATAACACCATTATAACAACATTTCCATCTCTGTGAAACACATCTAAAATAAATATTTCTTTATTCCTCCGTCAGACTCTTTACAACGCGGGGGAGAAGAAGTGGGGACAGACGAGTCCAAGTTCATCGACATCCTGTGTCAGAGAAGCATACCTCAACTCAGACAAAGTAAGACAACTGACTAATGCACACCATTGTTGTTGTTGTTGTTAGATGCCTTATATCTGACCTGTGATGTCATGTTTTTTGTGTAGCTCTGGTGGAATACAAGACCATCAGTGGGAAGATGCTGCAGGAGAGCATCGAGGGAGAGAGGTCTGGGGATCTAGAGGAGCTACTGGTGGCCATGGGTAAACTACTGCTCAATCATAGCTGTATTCTACTGGGGGCCATTGGTAAACTACTGCTCAATCACAGCTGTATTTCTACTGGGGGCCATTGGTAAACTACTGCTCAATCATAGCTGTATTCTACTGGGGCCATTGGTAAACTACTACTCAATCATAGCTGTATTCTACTGGGGCCATTGGTAAACTACTGCTTAATCACAGCTGTATCTACTGGGGCCATTGATAAACTACTGCTCAATCATAGCTGTATTCTACTGGGGGCCATTGGTAAACTACTGCTCAATCACAGCTGTATTCTACTGGGGGCCATTGTAAACTACTGCTCAATCATTGCTGTATTCTACTGGGGGCCATTGGTAAACTACTTCTCAATCATAGCTGTATTCTACTGGGGGCCATTGGTAAACTACTGCTCAATCACAGCTGTATTCTACTGGGGGCCATTGATAAACTACTGCTCAATCATAGCTGTATCTACTGGGGCCATTGTAAACTACTTCTCAATCATAAGCTGTATTCTACTGGGGGCCATTGGTAAACTACTGCTCAATCATAGCTGTATTCTACTGGGGGCCATTGGTAAACTACTGCTCAATCATAGCTGTGTTATTATGTGTTTTCTTTTATTTGTTCTTTTATTTGATTTAACCTTTATTTAACTAGGCAAGTCAGTTAAGAACAAATTATTATTTATAATGACAGCCTACCAAAAGGCAAAAGGCCTCCTGCGGGGACGGGGGCTGGGATTAAAAAAAGAATGTATATGTATAAATATAGGACAAAACACACGTCATGACAAGAGAGACAACACAACACTACCTAAAGAGAGACCCAAGACAACAACGTAGCAAGGCAGCAACACATGACAACACAGCATGATAGCAACACAACATGACAACAACATGGCAGCAACACAACATGGTAGCAGCACAAAACATGGTACAAACATTATTGGGCACAGACAACAGCACAAAGGGCAAGAAGGTAGAGACAACAATACATCACGCAAAGCAGCCACAACTGTCAGTAAGAGTATCCATGATTGAGTCTTTGAATGAAGAGATGGAGATAAAACTGTCCATTTTGAGTGTTTGTTGCAGCTCGTTCCAGTCGCTAGCTGCAGCGAACTGAAAAGAGGAGCGACCCAGGGATGTGTGTGCTTTGGGGACCTTTAACAGGATGTGACTGGCAGAACGGGTGTTGTATGTGGAGGATGAGGGCTGCAGTAGATATCTCAGATAGGGGGGTGTGAAGCTTAAGAGGGGTTTATAAATAAGTATCAACCAGTGCGTCTTGCGACAGGTATACAGAGATGACCAGTTTACAGAGGAGTATAGAGTGCAGTGTTGTGTCCTATAAGGAGCCGCTCGAGAGCACCCTTACCTGCCAATCTGTAAATGATGTCTCCATAATTTCACATTGGTAGGATGGTCATCTGAATCAGGGTGAGTTTGGCAGCTGGGGTGAAAGAGGAGTGATTACAATACTGGAAACCAAGTCTAGATTTAACTTTAGCCTGCAGCTTGGATATGTGCTGAGAGAAGGACAGTGTACCGTCTAGCCATACTCCCAAGTACTTGTATGAGGTGACTACCTCAACCTCTAAACCCTCAGAGGTAGTAATCACACCAGTAGGGAGAGGGCATTCTTCTTATTAAACCACATGACCTTTGTTTTGGAGGTGTTCAGAACAAGGTTAAGGGTAGAGAAAGCTTGTTGGACTCTAAGAAAGCTTTGTTGTAGAGCATTTAACACAAAATCCAGGGAGGGGCCAGCTGAGTATAAGACTGTATCATCTGGTTATAAATGGATGAGAGAGCTTCCTACTGCCTGAGCTATGTTGTTGATGTAAATTGAGAAGAGTGTGGGGCCCAGGATTGAGCCTTGGGGTACTCCCTTGGTGACAGGCAGTRGCTGAGACAGCAGATTTTCTGACTTTATACACTGCACTCTTTGAGAGAGGTAGTTAGCAAACCAGGCCAAAGACCCCTCAAAGACACCAATACTCCTTAGCCGGGACCACAAGAATAGAATGGTCTACTGTATCAAAAGATTTGGCCAAGTCAATAAAAATAGCAGCACAACATTGCTTAGAATCAAGGGCAATGGTGACATCATTGAGGACCTTTAAAGGTTGCAGTGACACATCCATAACCTGAGCGGAAACCAGATTGCATACCAGAGAGAATGCTATAGACATCATGAAAGCCAGTCTGTTGATTATTGACAAGTTTTGATAAACAGGGCAAAATAGAAATAGGCCTATAACAGTTTTTGTGCCATACTTGTACTGATCATGTTTTAATGATAAGCAATAAATTACAATGACTATTTCCATAAATTGGATTACTACTTTTATCATCACATATATAACCACCAGCAGTAACCCTTACCCATATATAACCCTAACCCATATATAACCCTAACCCATATATAACCCTAACCCATATATAACCCTAACCCATATATAATAACTCTAGTGAGATATTTATGTTTGGAAACTATTTTGATTGAAGTGTACACATTTTATTTAACAAACTGGTTGATACTTTATGGATTATAACCCTAACCCAAACTCATATTAACCTAAACCATATATAACCCTAACACCTAACCCATATATAACCCATATATAACCCTAGCCCTAACCCATATATAACCCATAACCCATATATAACCTAACCCTTAACCCATATATAACCCTATCCATATATAACCCTAACCCATATTTAACCCTAACCCATATATAACCATATATAACCCTAGCCAACCCATATATAACCCTATCCCATATATAACCCTAACCCAATTTAACCTAACCCATATTAACCCATAATAATAACCCTAGCCCTAACCCATATATAACCCATTTATATAACCCTAGCCCTAACCACCATATATAACCTAAACCCATATATAACCCAAACCCTAACCCATATATAACCCTATCCACTATATAACCCTAACCCATATTTAACCCTAACCCATATATAACCCAATATAACCCTAGAACCCATATATAACCACCCATATATAACCCTAACCCATATTAACCCTAACCCATTAAACCCATAAACCTATAACCCATATATAAACCACTATATAACCCTACTAACCCAATAAACCTACCCATATATAACCCTAGCCCTAACCCATAATATAACCCTAACCCATATATAACCCACCCCATATATAACCCTAGCCCTAACCCATAATAACCCTAACCATATATAACCCTAACCCATATATAACCCTAAACCCATATATAACCCTAACCCAATATAACCCTACCCATATATAACCACCACTATTTACGATGCTGTTCTCTCCTCTAGTGAAATGTGTGAAGAATGTCCCAGCATACCTAGCTGAACGTCTGCATCAAAGCATGAAGGTACAGTTTATGTTAAAATACAATGAGCACATTGTTGTTGATAGTCACTGCATGTTAGTAAATGGTGATAATTCCATGGTAGAGTTTCAGTGTATGTCACTGTCCAAATCTTACATTTAAATGTTATTACTTTATTTTGAATATGGTCACTGTCCCTCAAGGCGGAGGACGGATGAGTGTACCCTGAACCGATCATGGTCAGCCGGCAGAGATCGACATGCTGGACATCAGAGCAGAGTTCAATAAGCTTATACTCGTTCTCTGCACTCTGCATCGAGTAAGACTACACCCCCTAACCCTCACCCTCACCCTAACCCCCACGCTAAGCCCTAACCCTCACGCTCACCCTCACCTCACACTAACCCTCACGCTAACCCTCACCCTAACCCCACGCTAACCCTCACCCTAACCCTCACCCTCACCCTAACCTCACGCTAACCCTCACCCTAACCCTCACCCTCACCCTAACCCTCACCCTAACCCTCACGCTAACCCTCACCCTAACCCTCACCCTAACCCTAACCCTCACGCTAACCCTCACCCTAACCCTCACCCTCACCCTAACCCTCACGCTAACCCCCACGCTAACCCTCACCCTCACCCTCACCCTAAACCCTAACCCTCACCCTCACGCTAACCCTAACCCCCATGCTACCCTCACCCTAACCCTCACCCTAACCCTCACCCTAACCTCACCCTAACCCTCCACCCTCACCCTAACCCTCACGCTACCCTAACCCCCACGCTAGCCCTCACCCTAACCCTAACCCTCACCCTAACCCTCACGCTAACCCTAACCCCCACGCTAGCCCTCACCCTAACCCTCACCCCACCCTCACCCTAACCCTAACCCTCACCCTCACCCTAACCCTCACGCTAGCCCTCCCCCTAACCCTCACCCTAACCCCCACGCTAGCCCTCACCCTAACCCTCACCCTCACCCTAACCCTCACGCTAGCCCTCCCCCTAACACTCACCCTAACCCCCACGCTAGCCCTCACCCTAACCCTCACCCTCATCCTAACCCTCACGCTAGCCTCACCCTAGCCCTCACCCTAACCCTAACCCTCACCCTCACCCTAGCCCTCTCCCTAACCCTAACCCCCACCCTAACCCCTACCCTAACCCTCACCCTCACACTAACCCTCAACCTAACCCCTACCCTAGCCCTAACCCTCACCCTAACCCCACCCTAACCCTCACACCAACCCTCACCCTAAACCCTACTCTAACCCTCACCCTAACCCTCACCCTCACCCTAGCCCCCACCCTAACCCCCACCCTAACCCTCACCCTAAACCTCACCCTCACCTAAGCCTCACCCTAACCCCTATCCTAAGCCTCACCCTCACCCTAACCCTCACCCTCACTCTCACCCTCACCCTAACCCTCACCCTCACCCTCACCCTAACCCCTACCCTAAGCCAGATAGAGATAAGGTCTTTTCACACTACTGAGCCGAACCAAGTCAATGCAAACCAAACTGTACTGAGCTGGCCTGGTTACACATCCACCCTAGATGCTGGAACCGTTCTAAAAAAGGACAAACTAAAAAGTAAATACCCAAGCCCGCTCAGGTTGGTACGGATTGGCTTGGCACGAGACTGTGAAAAGGCCATTAGATAACTTATCGGTACCATGGTCAGAGTTGGAGTTCAAATTTAAATTGAGCTTGTCCTCAACTCTGCTACCTCTCATGTATCTCCAGTATTTCTCCTGTGAGGTCCATTGCATCTCAGTGCTTCAGGCATCACTACAGACACCTCGGTTCAAATCCAGGCTGTATCACAACTGGCCGTGATTTGGAGTCCCATAATGCGGCGAACAATTGGTCCAGCGTCGGCCGGGTTTGGCCGGTGTCGGCAGTCATTGTAAATAAGAATTTGTTTCTTAACTGACTTGCCTAGTTAAATAAAGTTTAAATTTAAAAATAATAATAATGTCCTGACATGCTCACCCATACTCTATTAAATTAAAGGGTGTCTATACTGATTGTGGTTTTAATGGTCAACTGCAATATAGATCAAAAATCTACTTGCTACAACTGTGATATGTTGTTGTCTCACCAAGCTGTCTCAAAGGGATACTTTGGGATTTTGACAATGAAGCCCTGCTAGCAGATACCCATAGACTTCCAGTCATTGCGCTAACGCTAGTTAGCATTGGCTTGTGACACTACCTCTATCTTCCTTCATACTGGACACGGAGACATAAAAATGGTATCCACGAGTTCGTCTGACTTTGGGGAAGTAGATAAAATGGCCTCATTGCCAAAATCATAAAGTATCCCTTTAAGATAAATGAATACACTAATTGTAAGTCGCTCTGGATAAGAGCATCGGCTAAATGTCTATAATGATAATGTAAAAATGTGTACACACCCTTTCCTGTCATAGATTACAATGTATTCCTACTACATATGAACTATTTTCTCTATATATATATATATATTTGGTTGGAGCTGAGTTCGGTTTTGTGTGCTTGTCCTCGCTGGTGTGTGACAGAACGGTTGTGTTGTGTTCTTCTGTCTCTAGTCGGATACATCTGACTTCTATGGGGACTGTCTCAAGAGGATCTGTGGAGGGGACGATTAACAATGTAACACTATGGAGGGGACGACTAAGACAGCAACACAACACTGCAGCCAGAAGATACCTGTGTATCATACTGGTGCTACTACTGCTACTACTACTACTACTACTAATACTACTACTACCCACCAATATTACTACTAATACTAATACTACTACTACTACTACTACTACTACTACTACTACTACCACTACTACTACTACCCACTAATATTACTACTACTACAACTACTACTAATATTACTACTACTACTACCACTACTACTACTACCCACTAATATTACTACTACTACAACTACTACTAATATTACTACTACTACTACTACCACTACTACTACTACCCACTAATATTACTACTACTACTACTACTACTACAACTACTACTACTACCACTTTTACTGAGCTACCTTCCTCTCAGTCTACCATTCCAATATACAGTACTGGGTCGTGTTCATTAGCCACCTGATCTGAAAAAAATATATATACTAAAAAAGGGAGGGACTAGATGGACCAATAAGAAACACTCATTGTCATTTTCCGTTGCAATGTCCTAATGAACATGACCCTACTGCCTTCCTACCAAATCTACTCGTCTTATAGACTTTTAAATGAATATTTTAGAATAGCTGTTGGTAGTAGGGAATCATTGTAAATCAGTGCTGTTTGATTTTACGTGATGACTGTTCTGTTTTAATCTCTCTCTCTAGTCTGATAGCCACAAATCTGATAGCCACAAGTCTGATAGCCACAAATCTGATAGCCACAAATCTGATAGCCACGGGGAAGTCTGATAGCCACGGGGAAGTCTGATAGCCACAAGTCTGATAGCCACGGGAAGTCTGATAGCCACGGGGAAGTCTGATAGCCATGGGAAGTCTGATAGCCACGGGGAAGTCTGAAGCACGGGGAAGTGCTTGATCAGCCAGGTAAGTCTGATAGCCACGGGGAAGTCTGATAGCCACGGGGAAGTCTGATAACCACGGGGAAGTCTGATAGCCACGGGGAAGTCTGATAGCCACGGGGAAGTCTGATAGCCACAGGGAAGTCTGATAGACACAGGGAAGTCTGATAGCCACAGGGAAGTCTGATAGCCACGGGGAAGTCTGATAGACACAGGGAAGTCTGATAGCCATGGAGAATATGAAAAGTGTCTGGAAAACCTCTGTGGAGGAGATGATGAATGACACAAGTCCAACACCACTTGTCTCTCTGTGTTTCCTTGTATTTGATTCCTCAAACTATGTACTGCATGTGTGCTCTACTTGCGTTTTATGACATGATTCTAACTTACATCAATAAAAACATCTCATTAAGAAGGAGATACTGTACTAAATACCAGAATATTTCCAACACGTTCTGGAATGTTCTAGAATGTTCTTTAAAGGCACAGAGATCTGTGGTAAGTGATATGTGCTGTATGTAATTTACACTCACCACTAGAGGTCACCATTGATTCACACAGAAGCAGGAGATGCCATATGAGTGAAGGCACGGTAGAGTTTATAGATGAAGCATACAGCCAAAAGCTGCCATATGTCAAGACCATTTATCCAAGTAAATGCAGTCATTTATTTTTCAAACTTGGCAATTAATGATTCTTTCAACTTCATTGACTGTAAAACTATAGAATGAATGTTTTGATGGGAATGTTGTCTTTCTCAACCTTCTTTCTTGGTTACAGCACTGTGTGACTCTTGGCTATGTTTGTCATTTTTCATTGTCATTTTGTTCAATTTTCCCACACGCTATATGACTTTGAATGTTTTTGATGGCTGAACTATCTGTGACGTTCAGGGAAACTGAATGTGCTATCAGTTGACAGCCGTTCACATTTCAACATCATCAACTAACTGGGTTTAAATAGCGGTTGGTTTACTTTCAAATACTTCACTTGCATTTGATGGAGCTTACCTATCTCAATAGAAGTAAATGGAATAGTCCCAAAAGTGCAAACTCCACCCATCTGGATCCAGACAGGCCCAGTCAAACAAAAGTACTTGAGTGGAAACAAAAATGATTTGTTTTCACGCATTGGGAAAGAAAAACAACAATAGAATTAGACTAACAATAGAGTTAATTTCAGACACTGGTTGTGTTACAGACAGTTTAACTTCTCCTCAGTTCAGGAAGGAGTATGGCTTGCTCCTTCAAGATCAACTCTGAAAACAAAGCCAGTCACGCAAACCTAACCTTTTTCTGTTTTGAGCTAACCTCATATTTTCTAACCTCGACATAAATCCATGTTTTATTATTCACAACGAGCATGCATTATGAATGTGTAGCTTCTGTTGTTTATGTTCAGCTGTTAACATATTCTACCTCACAGAGATTAGAATTCACTGTACCGCTTCTAAGACTTTACTGTTGACAGATGGCACCTCTTCTTCTTATGAAATGACCTGTTCAATTATGTAATTTCTTCACAGCAGAGCTGAGGTGAATTTGCGAACACTAAATTCGCAAATATGTTCTCTCTGAGATATGGAAAGTTTCATATCAAAGTCTTTTATGTAATTGCAAAGTCTTCCCTGAAAAAAAAATCCCAATTCCTCAATTGATGCTCAATTGATCTATCCCATAACATGCAGATGGTTCCCAGCAGACGGTCTTCAGAGTAAATCATATGATAGTTGTGTTTTTCAGAGCAGAAGAGAAGCTTGTGGTCTTGGTATGCAGTAGCTGCTCCTGGCTGACTATAATTGTGTGCGTCTGACAGAGGCTTCTCAGTGGAACATCAATTCCCTGTGTTTTCTTCTTTTAAAGGAATTTAAAATGCCTCAAATTAACGTGTCTCATAAGAAAGACAAAATGTGACATAAATCATCTTGTTTAGCCTCCGTATTGTTCACGGTGAATGTTGCCGACGGTGAGTGTGTGTGTGTGTGTGTGTGTGTGTGTTATGGTGTTGAACTTAATTAGAATCCTCTGTTGAACGGAGAACTAGATGATGAAACATGCATACCACTCAGAATAGATTATCACTGCTTCACTGATTAAGTTAGCTGGGAGAGAGGAGAGACAGATTGGGGATTCTCAGAAGATTCTCAGAAGAACAAGAAGAAGAATACTTTATCATCGATCGTCATTTTCACTTTTAAACCCATCAGACTCTCCGGTGGTCCAGTGTGCACATTGGTGATTGGATAATAACGCATGTTTTCGATGACCTGATGACACCTGTCCGGATGCTGTCCGGATGCCCACCCCGAAGGGCCCTGCAGGGGAATGGCCGAGGCCAGCTGTGGTGTCGGTGTTGATTGGACGCCCTCGTTAGTGTTAGACAAACTGCTTCCTGTCTCACAATGAGGCACAGGGGGGCTAGAACCATGATGGACAGTTGCACTGGGGATACTGATCCAATTGTGGGAGGCTAAGAATCCCACTATCCCATAGCTCAGTGCTAGAAGCTGAGCATCACTCGAAGCAGAGAAGTTTCTATATACTCCAGCTGGAGAACACAAGCTGACTTCATTGGCAGTACAGTATGATTCCGTGGTGTATTTCTAGCCACAGCTGTCTTCTGCTAGACAGTTCGCCAGTAATTACCTACATAAGAAAAAGGCATTCATTTGTAAAGGATTTTAACATGTTTATTTGAATCATCATTCTGAACGACACATTCAACTCTTTGGGACTCACCGCAGGGATACATATATAATGTTTCCTGAAATCTGACGACTTCCGAATAGAGATGCCTAATTTTTTCGCACTCACACTCACACTCACACTCACACTTCAATACAGTACAAAACATCTTATAAAACAAATATCAGGTACAAATATATTTGCATAATTTAACATGATAAAAATAACGCTTTACTTAGACATTTTTCCGTAAGTGTGATAATACTGTATATTGACTCTCAATGTACAGGTACATGTAACTGCCAAAATAATGGAAACACTTGAGTAAATGAGGGATACAAAGAATATTGAAAGCAGGTACTTCCACACAGGTGTGGTTCCTGAGTTCATTAAGCAATTAATGTCCCATCATGCTTAGGGTCATGTATAAAAATGCTGGGCAGGCCATTATTTTGGCTACCATGGCTAGGATGACATTGTCTCCATCCACAGAGCAGAAGTGATCACTGAATGGTTTGATGAGCATGAAAACGACGTAAACCATATGCCATGGTGGTCTCATTTATCACGTCTCAATCCAATTGAACTCCTATGGGAGATTCTGGAGCCTGAGACAGCGTGTTCATCAACAAAACACCAAATGATGGAAGTTCTGGTCCCTCCAATAAAGTTCCAGACACTTGTAGAATCTATGATTTAAACCTTTTATTTCAGATACTTTATGTTAGTGTTTCCTTTATTTTGGAAGTTACGTGTATTTCCCTTGTTTCCTAACTGACTGATAGTAAAATATATCTATGTACATACACATACTGTAGCAAGCAATAGATTTACTTTTAGTCACATTCTATATTAAATGTTTATATTTCATAGATTAAAAAAAAAAAAAAACTATAGAAAAACTGTCTTTGGGACTTATGACCATTATAAAACATAAAACACACAAAACATATAACAGACTGCACACTTTTAATAATCTGATGTTAGAACTCCTTTGAATGAGGATGATGATGATGTTCGCTATGAATAAAACACAATCAACGTTGTTTCCACGTCATTTCAATTCAATTACATTGAACCAAAGTTGAATAGATGTTGAATTGACGTCTGTGCCCAGTGGGATTCGTCATATGTTGTGTAGATGCCTAGGATTTAGCCCGGTGGGCTAATACAGTTTTATGGCATCCAGAAGACCCGGGTTACGAACTCAACCAGTCTTCAAAACTATCCAACCCCCTCCTCCTCCTCCTCCTCACTGTTTTCCTTCTAGCCTACACGGACCGCGGCTGTCTGCCTTTATGCCATCCGATACACCTATGGCTTGAGCCTTCTCCAAAACACGGCCCTTCTAGGCATCTTTATCCCCATGGAACTGTCCTCCAGGGAGGAATTCCTCAGGCCGCAGGGTCACGACAGGGGATTTTTCTCTAGTGACAGCCGGCTGCTAAAATACAGGATAGTTCTGATGGACGGTTTACTACTTGATCCTCCCCCCAGCTGTTCATGGACCTGGAGATCAACTAGTCACTTTGTGTTTTTAGTTGGCCCGATTAAAGGGATAGTTCACCCCAAAACCGAAGTTTGTCTG
Organism: Salvelinus sp. IW2-2015; assembly: GCF_002910315.2. Lineage (NCBI taxonomy): Eukaryota > Metazoa > Chordata > Actinopteri > Salmoniformes > Salmonidae > Salvelinus > Salvelinus sp. IW2-2015. The sequence goes on from NW_019945083.1 coordinate 41,414, forward strand.
ATCTTTTCATACCCTAAACAGTAATCGTGGGACATGGATTTCAGATGACTTTTGAGAAGAAAAAAAGAAAAAGAAAACTTGAGTGAACTTGGTTTAGGTATGAACAATCTCATAGAGATTGAAGACCTTTTCACAGAAGGAGAACAATACCTCCTAAAGGGGGAAAGAACGTGAACCACTTCGTAAGCGTTTTTCCAAACCCAAACCATTGTAACTGTCACGGATCCCTCCGGAACGTTCCTTACGCACACCTGGCCCCTATTCCCAGTGATTAGTACTTGTATATAGGTGCCCTTGGTTTACCAGTGTCCTGTTGATTATTGTTACAATGTCTGTTGGTGCGTGTGACTACCTGTGCTGTGTGGTTTGGATTTCGTGCCATTGTGGATTGCGTAGATGATTACGGGTCTCGTCCCGTGTGTTAATCATTGTGCGCTTGTGTTATTTATGTCCTCCTCGCTCTTTTGTTTTGGGTTTCTACCCTGTGTTTCTTAAAAATGTTTGTTTGGCACGCCGTAATTTGGGTGCAATGAAAAACCCTATTACGCATCCCTGCGCCTGTCTCCCAACCCTTCACGCCAACGTGACAGTAACATCAAAGCTTTACAATCACAAAACTCAACAGTTGCATTTTACAGCCCTTTGGTTTAAACTCACTTTACATGCATGTACTGTATGACAACAGGAATGCTTCTAATAACGGAAAAGTAAAAGTTCCGAAAAATAAAAATAAACAGAAGTCCTGTTGATGTGCCCAGTAATCCATCCAACCTTGGTCTGAATATTTTCCCGGTAATTTACAAATGTTCCATCTAGAGAATATATCACTTTTTTTCCGGGTAACCAGGTATTTTGCGCCCAAACCGGAAGTTCTAAAGCAGGGGTGTCCAACTCATTCCATGGACTGCCTAGTTGGGTCTTTTTTTTCTTTTTCATTTCAATTAAGACAGACAACCAGGTGAGGGGAATTCTTTACTAATTAGTAACCTTAATTCATCAATCAAGTACAAAGAAGGAGGGAAAACCTGCAGACACTCGGCCCTCTGTGGAATGAGTTGGACGGATTCTGAAAGAACATAAAGCATATTAATATGTCTGGATTTGATTAGAGCTTTGATCGGCATGAAAATTCATACTCGATGCTACCTGAGCCCGATGAGCCTACAATTAAATGCATTTTATGAGCCCAAGCCCCAAAACGGCCAAATGATTGTGCCGTTATCGAAATACAAGCACATGATATAGGATACTGAACATTACGCACAACAGAAAAACAGAAAAGCCCATAGATGTAGCTAGCTATATGCTCTCTTGGCTAAATACATGAAACTAGCTCTAGTAGGTTAATCTGTTTGAGTGTGAACAGTATTACTGTACTGTATTGTATTATACTGTGTTATATAACTAGAATTACGCACCTCGTTCAAACCATGATGTTGGGAGAGAACATATGACGCTGGTGCAGGACATGCAGCCTAAAAAGTTACAAGTATAGGCTAGTGAATTAAATTTTAATTTGGAAATATACTAGGGCCTATTTGGCCTTTTTAGAAATAGTAGGTTGACGCATATATATAGGCCGACCTTTCATAATATGTCCGCTAATGTTGTACAATGTTTGTATTGGCCTCCCTCCTCTTTCTGTTACTTAATTACTTCCTCACTTTCAACAGTTAAATTAAATACGTGTTGTTATCATCATCATTGTAATGACATGCTTGAATAGTATAGGACTATAATTATACTGAACAAAAATATGAACGCAACATGCAACAATTTGAAGGATTTTACTGAGTTGCAGTTCATATGAGGAAATCAGACAGTTGAAATACATTCGTCCCTAATCTATGGATTTCACATGACTAGGAATACAGATATGCATCTGGGAATGCCTTAAAAAAGATGCCTTAAAAAAAATGGGCCTCAGAGTGGGCCTCAGAATCTCGTCACGGTATTTCTGTGCATTCAAATTGCCATCGATAAAATGCAATTGTGTTCGTTGCCCGTAGTTTATGCCTGCACATACTATAACCCCACCATCACCATGGGGCACTCTGTTTAGAACGTTGACATTGGCCCAACACTTTACATGTTGCGTTTATATTTTTTGTTCAGTGAAGTGTTGGTCCCATGTTTCATGAGCTGAAATAAAATATCCAAGAAATGTTCCATACCAGAAAAAGTGTATTTTTCTCAAATGTTGTGTACAAATGTGTTTTACATCCCTGTTTACTGAGCATTTCTCTTTTGCCAAGATAATCCATCCACTTGACAGATGTGGCATATCAAGAATCTGATTAAACAGCATGATCATTACACAGGTGCACCTTGTGCTGGGGACAATAAAAGGCCAATCTAAAATGTGCAGTTTTGTCACTCAACACAAACCACACCAGCCCAGGACCCCAGCCCAGGACCCCAGCCCAGGACCCCAGCCCAGGACCCCAGCCAGGGACCCCAGCCAGGACCCCAGACCAAGACACCAGCCCAGGACCCCAGCCCAGACACCCAGCCCAGGACCCCAGACCAAGACACCAGCCCAGGACCCAAGCCCAGGACCCCAGACCAAGACACCAGCCCAGGACCCCAGACCAAGACACCAGCACAGGACCCCAGCCCAGGACACCAGCCCAGACCCCAGACCAAGACACCAGCCCAGGACCCCAGCCCAGGACACCAGCCCAGGACCCCAGCCCAGGACCCCAGCCCAGGACACCAGCCCAGGACCCAGCCCAGGACCCCAGCCCAGGATCCCAGCCCAGGACCCAGCCCAGGAACCCAGCCCAGGACCCCAGCCAGGACCCCAGCCCAGGACCCCAGGCCCAGGACCCCAGCCGAAACCCAGCCCAGGACCCCAGCCCAAGACCCCAGCCCAGGACCCAGCCCAGGACCCCAGCCCAAGACCCCAGCCCAGGACCCCAGCCCAGGACCCCAGCCCCAAGACCCCAGCCCAGGACCCCAGCCCAGGAACCCAGCCCAGGACCCCAGCCCAAGACCCCAGCCCAGGAACCCAGCGCCAGGACCCCAGCCCAGGACCCCAGCCCAGGACACCAGCCCAGGCCCCAGCCCAGGACACCAGCCCAGGACCCCAGCCCAGGACACCAGCCCAGGACCCCAGCCCAGGACCCCAGCCCAGGAACCCAGCCAGGACCCCAGCCCAGGACACCAGCCCAGGACCCCAGCCCAGGACACCAGCCCAGGACACCAGCCCAGGACACCAGCCCAGGACCTCCACATCCGTCTTCTTCACCAGCGGAATAATCTGAGACCAACCACCCGGACAGCTGATGAAACTGTGGGTTTGTACAACCAAAGAATTTCTGCACAAACTGTCAGAAACCGTCTCAGGGAAGCTCATCTGCGTGTTCGTCGTTCCTCACCAGGGTCTTTTCCTGACTGCAGTTAGGCATCGTAACCGCCTTCAGTGGGCAAATGCTCACCTTCGATGGCCACTGGCACGCTGGAGAAGTCTTCTCTTCATGGATGAATCCTGGTTTCAACTGTACCGGGCAGATGGCAGACAGCGTGTATGGCGTTGTGTGGGCGAGCGGTTTGCTGATGTCAATGTTGTGAACAGAGTGCTCCATGGTGGCGGTGGGGTTATGGTATGGGCAGGCATAAGCTACAGACAATGAACACAATTGCATTTAAATCGATGGCAATTTGAATGCACAGAGATACCATGATGAGATCCTGAGGCCCATTGTCGTGTCATTCATCCGCCACCATCACCTCATGTTTCAGCATGATAATGCATGGAAGCTGAAAGCAGGAAGCTGAAAATGTCCCAGTTCTTCCCTAGCCTGTATACTCAACAGATATTTCACCCATTGAGCATGTTTGGGATGCTCTGGATTGACGTGTATGACAGCATATCCCAGTTCCCTTGAAGAGAGGTGGGACAACATTCCACAGGCCACAATCAACAGCCTGATCAACTCTATGTGAAGGAGATGTGTCGTGCTGCATGAGGCAAATGGTGGTCACACCAGATACTGACTGGTTTTCTGATCCACGCGCCTACTTGTTTTAAAGGTATCTGTGACCAACAGATGCATTTCTGTATTCCCAGTCATGTGAAATCCATAGATTAGGGCCTAATGAATTTATTTTAATTGACTGGTTACCTTATATGAACTGTAACTCAGTAAAATCTTTGAAATTGTTGCATGTTGCGTAAACATTTTTGTTCAGTGCATAATTTACTGTTATTTTTTGCAGTTATTTATCCTGGGAATAGGGAGTGGGTTTAGGCGGGAAATCTCTGTAAATCTCGGTAACACAGTTCCCGCTATTCAACGCTAATCCAATCCACATAGCCTGGAACTCTGTTTCACCATTGTTTCACTACAGCAGTCTGGAAATCCTGAATCCTACCATTGATTCCAGGCTACAGCACTCAACCAATAGTCTTCCGTGACAAGAACCTCTCCTCAGTCTATCCAAACCGAAACTTCGGCCAGTACTTGACAGTCTGCACCCTCTTCCCTGTTCCTGTATTAAGGTTCATCTTTGGCTGCGAGGGAGGTTTAGGTGCCACCGGTAGGCTTTTCCTTCTCTCTTTGCTCCTGTCGGTGATGGTGAAGCCTCGTTCGCTCTGCAGATCGTACAGGTTGAGCCTGGGGAGGAAGTGCGTAGCGACGTGCTGTGATTTGACCCTGGGGCTGGAGCCCATCTTGGCTTTGCCTCTTTTGTTGAGGGCCACATACCAGTCCCGTCCCGTCCGGTGGTTCCGGTGCAACACCGAGGCGTAAGTGTTGTAACTGTTCTCTTGGAAACGCTCTCGGAATCTACAGTCGTCCGTGAACCGCTCCTGGGGGAAAAAAACACAAACAAGTTGTACAGTAATGTTACCAAGAGCAGAATGCTACTGTTAAATGTGTTACAACACAGCAGGAAGGAACACAGTGGCATTAATGACCTAACATAGAAATCCTCTTGGTTATCTCATTAAACCAATCAACAAGCAAAAAAAAAAAAAAGCCTCTGAGGATATTTAATCACAACTTTCATAAAACCTTTACATTTGTTTAATGTAACATTTTAAAGCATAAAAATAAATGAGTCCTGGACACATCTAAAGGAGATGTGAGATATGGTTAGTAGAACACCTAGTTCTAAGAATATCACATAGACTAACCACTAATCTCCTGAAGAGAGTCCCAGCTCAGATGGAGAGGTGTAGGAATGGGGATAGAGTTGCAACATGGAGCAGGGCGTCATTCAGGAAAGGATACATTCAAGTATTTTATATTCACGGTACTCTCAGTGTGTCTTGTGACTGAATGAATGTATGAGTTTCCATTTCCCAGGCTATAAACGACTAGGTCAGTCGTCAGTAGAGAGAGAGAGAGAGAGAGAGAGGCACCCTTCATTCTTCCTGCTGAATCCTACCCATGTATGGCTATCATGCAAATGAGTTTGATACACAGGTTCTCTTAGTAGTTGTGTGTGTGTGTGTGTGTGTGTGTGTGGTGTGTTGTGTGTGTGTGTGTGTGTGTGTGTGTGTGTGTGTGTTGTGTGTGTGTGTGTGTGTGTGTGTGTGTGTGTGTGTGTGTGTGTGTGTTGTGTGTGTGTGTGTGTGTGTGTTATGTGTGTGTGTGTGGGGGGGCAAATACATGTTTACAGACTGGTCAGGATATTGGTAGGGGTCAGAGGTCAACTTTATTGGATAGTCTGGATCGTTCATGTGTAAATGCTCTACAGATGTCCATACTATTAACAAACATCTGTTGATAAGCAACTGCTTGTTGAGGTTACGGTTAGTTTTCGGTTAGGTTAAGAATAAAAGTCAAGGTTAGGGTTAGGGTGAGTAGACATTGTAATGTTAATGATAGTCTGTAGATAGTCTGTAGAGCTTCGACAGACGGACTATCCAAATAAAGTGTTACCTGGTCAGGGTTCTCAATGAAGGAAATGAGTGTCAACATTCTGGATTTTCATGGAGACTGCGTCACCTCGAGATGCTTGTTTGATGAGCAGTTTCCTGTAAAGCGATAGGGGCGATAGTTTTCCCCCCCCCCGACATAAAGGCAATTATCTAATCAGAGTAGGGACGGAGAAACATGGCCTGAGGTAACATGGTAGTATGTCAACAAATTCTCACCCAGATGTTAACCAGCTGACTTCAGTGTATATCAGTGTGTGTCAACTGAGCTGTGTTAACATCAGCAGTATTAGCACTGAACGAAACCACATTATTCACGTTGGGTCCATATACTTCTTAGGGTGTTTGTTTACCGTGTTCAACTCTCAGACAGGGCTGTTTCCCGTCAATTTAGTTGTGTTCAACTCCCAGACAGGGCTGGTTTCCCAGTCAGATTTAGTTGTGTTCAACTCCCAGACAGGGCTGTTTCCCAGTCAGATTTAGTTTGTGTTCACTCCCAACGAGGCTGGTTTCCAGTCAGATTAGTTGTGTTCAACTCCAGACAGGCTGGTTTCCAGTCAGATTTAGTTGTGTGCAACTCCAACAGGGCTGGTTTCCCAGTAGAATTATTGTGTTCAACTCCAGACAGGGCTGGTTCCCAGTCAGATTTAGTTGTGTGTTCAACGCCCAGACAGGGCTGGTTCCACGTCAGATGTAGTTTGTGTTCAACTCCCAGACAGGGCTGGTTTCCAGTCAGATTTAGTTTGTGTTACCCAGACAGGGCTGTTCCCAGTCAGATTTAGTTTGTGTTCAACTCCAGACAGGCTGTTTCCCAGTCAGTTTAGTTTGTGTTCAACCCCCAGACAGGCTGGTTTCCCAGTCAATTTAGTTTGTGTTCAACTCCAGACAGGCGTGATCCAGTCAGATTTAGTTTGTTCATACTCACGACAGGGCTGTTACACAGTCAATTTATTGTGTTCAACTCCCAGACAGGCTGGTTTCCCAGTCAGATTTAGTTTGTGTTCAACTCCCACAACAGGGTGGTTTCCCAGTCAGATTTAGTTTGTGGTTCAACTACAGACAGGCTGGTTTCCTAGTCAGATTTGTTTGTGTTCAACTCCAGGATGGCTTCAGATTAAACTAGGCATCTACTCCAGGACTACCAAGCATGCTTTATGAAGAGTGTTTACTCTTGAGGGTCGGAAACTGTCTCTCTATGTTTCAGATATATATCGTTATGCCCTGGATGTTGTAAATTCAACCCTGGACTCCATATCACATTGGTATGCCTTATATTATATGTCATTATTACATGTTGAGCATAGTCATTTGTGAATATTCTTTCAAATAGCACTCTGTACCACCAGATTACATTAGTAAAATATTTAAGAGGAGCAGCAAATTATACTGAGAAGGCCAAGGTGAAATCCCATTAAAAGTTCCGATTAAGTTTCTTAACACAACTTTATTAGAAAGGCCTCTGGAGCACGTTGAAGGATTCACTCTGGATTCTGGTTATTATAATGACATTATTGTATTCAGATTTCCAACACAGAAATAGAATTTGAGTTAAACAAAACACTGTGACAACCGTCAATCTGTAATTGCTGTGAGCCGTGTCCCCACTGTAACGGTCGTATAGCAGCTGTGAAACCAGCCCGTGTGCATGTCTCTCGGTGTGTGTGTGTGGGTGTGTGTGTGTGTGTGTGTGTTGTGTGTTGTGTGTGTGTGTGTGGTTGCTGTGCGTGTGACGTGTGTGTGGTGTGTGTTGTGTCTGATTGGGATTAGCCTGAAACCAGTTAATGATGATCTCAGAGCAGATTACAGACACAGACCCACCGACCAGACTTAGACTGGACCAGACCGGAGCAGAACAGATCAGACTAGAACGACCCGACTAGACTAGACCAGACCAGAGCAGACTAGACTGGACCAGAGCAGAACGACTAGACTGGACCAGATACTGGACCAGACTAGACTAGACCGGACTTAAGACCTAGCAGACCAGAACAGATTCTCAGACCAGACAGATAGACAGCAACGACTAACGTACCCAGACTGGAATCAGACCTAGACCAGAGCTAGACTATCGACGGCGGACAGAGGACCATAGAGCAGACCAAATGACGCATGACCAGACTAGACACAGCCAGAGTAGACACAGATCAGACCAGACCAGAGCAGACTAGACTCCAGAGTACAGAACAACGCAGACCAAAGAATGACTAGACCAGGAGACAGACCAGACCAGACATTCCAGATCGGACCAGACCATGACTAGATGCAGACGCATACAGAAACCTAGCTTAAGACTCAAGACTAGACCTGACCAGGACGCGATGATGAACAGAAACGGCTCATCTATTGAGTTGACCAGATAATTACCAGACTTTACTTCAGTCGGAGGCTTCATTAAGCTCGATAATATATCAGTAATGTGGTTGTGTGTGTGAGGGTGTAGTATGTTGTGTGGTGTAGTGGTGTTGTTGTTGGATTGCTTATTGGTACAGTATTGGTGGCATCTGGATTCAATCCTACTTCCTTAACTTGGCTATAACACAATTACCTTTGATGCACCTAATCTAACGAATACACTCAAATCTCACTCCATAACCCATCACCGCCTATAACACTCACCCCACAACCTTACTCTATCTTGTAATACCTTCCCATAATACTACCTCTCACTTCAAACCTCAACTATAAATGTCGATCACTAATAGCCTTTAAGTAAACCTTTCCTATACTAAACTTAATATAGCCTTTCATACACTGAAGACCCATTTCACCAACCTACAACACCACCGGTCCCAGCTTAGCTTACGGGGTGGATGTGGAGATGGGTGTGGTTAGATTGGTTAGGGCAATTGTTAGATTGGTTGATGTGGATAGGGTAGGGTTAGAGTGTAAGATGTTATAATTGTAGTAGTTAGGTTGTTAAGGGGTAGGTATGAGTTACTGTTGCAGTTAATAGGTTAAGGTAAATGTGGAGGGAGGTTTATGTGGTAGGTTAGGTAGTGTTAGAGGTTAGTTTATAATGAGGGGTCGGATGTAGTAGTAGGTTAGCTGCGAAGATGGTTAATGTGGTAAAGAGGCGTGTGTTGGAGGTAGGGTGAGTGATGTGTGGTGTTTGGTTAGGTGTTGTTTGTGAGGTGTTTAGGATAGAGTTAAGGGTTAGGATGGAAGTGTGTAGTGTGTGTGTGTGTGTGTGTGTGTGTGTGTGTGTGTGTGTGTGGTGTGTGTGTGCGGGTGTGTGTGTCGTGTTGTGTGTTGCGCTGCTCCTCTAAGAGAGAAAGATAGATTGACAGACAGGCAGAAGATTTCTTTGTAACTGTCCCGAGTACTCATTAGAGACCCAACATGACTTAACATCATTCAGTATAGAGATAAAACCCATTCCTCAACGATGCAGGAAGAAAATCCAATATAGTTGTTGAATAAGGTAACAGAGACTTCTAAACATTTCAAGATAAGGAATGATTCATGTACAGGCGAGTATAATGTGAAGATGATTGATTACAGGCTCAGTTAATGTTAGAATGATTATATACAGGCAGTAAATGTGAATTGATTGATACAGGCAGTAAAAATAAATATTGTTGCTAAGGGTATATGTTGCACTATGTGGTAATACTCCTGACCAAGTTGTTATAAGGAGCCAATAAGAGGGATCAAGTGATATATGAATTGCATTAATTGCCAGGAATTAGTGAATTGATTGTGCTCAGGGCAGATGGTAATTGATGATATTCAGACTAGTAACTGTGAAGTTATTGGATATAGGCTAGGGCTCACCCTTCTAGGAAATGAGTCTGACATTAGATGTGTATTTACCATGGCTGAAAGTGTAGAACTATTTGAGATAATAGATCAAGCAGTCAATGGTACAACGGCAATTTTGGGGCCCCACATTGATACAGGCTAGAAAATGGGCAATTGATCTGGATTAGCAGCGATTACATGTGCAACGTGACTCTGATTACAGGGAGTAGAAACAAGGATGTAGTGAAAATAGATTGAGACTAGACAGCGAGTAAGGAACATGTGAATTGATGATTACAGCAGTAATCGTGAATTAGATGATGATCAGCAGTAATGTGATGATTGAGTAAGACAAGGCAGTAGAAATTGAGAATTGGATTGATACAGCGTAAATGTGAATGGATTATTACAGGCAGTTAATGTAGAATGTATTGAATACAGCAGTAATGTGAATTAATTGTAACAGTGATACAGGCAGTAAATGTGAATTGATTGATACAGGCAGTAAATGTAAATTGATTGATACAGGCAGTAAATGTGAACTGATTGATAAATTGTGAACTTGATTGATAAGTAACCCATTCCTCAACTCTCTAAAACAAAGAATCCCACAAGATGTTTGTCTAACTGCTAAAAATACCTTTGGTGGGAAACTATAAACTGTAAGATGTAGGAGAGGATGGAGATGGCCACGTCCTCAACCCTACGATGCCTTGTATAACCCTGTTCTGTTGGTGCTGAAACAACAACGCTGTTCTGCTTTGTTGAAGAGCGCAGCATAGCAGAACAAGATGCCATTAAAGCCGTTCTGTAAACACGTCACTCACGAGATGAGCTGCCATAACAACAGAGGCAGAGCATCAACTTCATAAGTTGTTCTAAAATCACCAACATCCTCTGGGTATTGTTGTTTTGAATTATAATTTGAAAAATGTATGGGAAAACCCTTGATGGTTGTGGGTGGGTGACTTAAACAGTTTTAGCCCGACAGTGCAGTAAATTCTACAAACACATTGAAAGGCGTTACTGTAGCACTTGTGCACAGGTAGTTGAGAGATATAATGTAGGCCTGCAGTACAACAGGCTGTACAATAATGATTCCAAGAGTTCTTCTTTTTAAAACGGTCCTGTGTGGCTCAGTTAGTAAGAATGTTGTGCTTGTGATTCCAGGTCTGTGGATTCAAATCCTTCAAAAATGTATGTGGATCCTTTGGATAGAAGTGTAACAGTCAAAACTTTAGACACACCTACTATTTCAAGGGTTTTTCTTTATTTTTACTATTTTCTACATTGTAGAATAAAAGTGAAGAGATCAAAACTATGAAATAACACATATGGAATCATGTAGCAACCAAAAAAGTGTTAAACAAATCAAAGTATATTTTAAATTTTAGATTCTTCAAATAGCCACCCTTTGCCTTGATGACAGCTTTGCACACTCTTGGCATTCTCTCAACCAGCTTCATAAGGAATGCTTTTCCAACAGTCTTGTAAGGAGTTTCCACATATGCTGGCTGCTTTTCCTTCACTTTGCGGTCCAACTCATCCCAAAAGCATCTCAATTGGGATGAGGTCGGGGGATTGTGGAGGCCAGGTCATCTGATGCAGCACTCCATCGCTCTCCTTCTTGGTCTAATAGCCCTTACACAGCCTGGAGGTGTTTTGGGTTAATGTCCTGCTGAAAAACAAATGTTAGTCCAGCTAAACGCAAAGCAGATGGGATGGCGTATCGCTGCAGAATGCTGTGGTAGCCATGCTGGTGAAGTGTGACTTGAATTTTAAATAAATTACAGACAGTGTCACCAGCAAAGCACCCCCACACCATCACACCTCCTCCTCCATGCTTCACGGTGGGAACCACACATGCAGAGATCATCCTACTCTACGTCTCACAAAGACACGTCGGTTGGAATCCAAAAATATCACATTTGGACTCGTCAGACCAAAAGTTAAATAACCACAGGTCTAATGTCCATTGCTCATGTTTCTTTGCCCAAGCAAGTCCCTTCTTCTTATTGGTGGTTTCTTTGCAGCAATTGGACCATGAAGGCCTGATTCACACAGTCTCCTCTGAACAGTTGATGTTGAGATGTGTCTGTTACTTGAACTCTGTGACGCATTTGGGCTGCAATCTTAGCTCAAATGAACTTATCCTCTGCAGCAGAGGTAACTCTGGGTCTTCCTGTCCTGTGGCGGTCCTCATGAGAGACAGTTTCATCATAGCGCTTGATGGTTTTTGCGACTCCACTTGAAGAAACTTTCAAAGTTCTTGACATTTTCCAGATTGACTGACCTTCATGACTTAAAGTAATGATGGACTGCTGTTTCTCTTTGCTTATTTGAGCTGTTCTTTCTATAATATGGACTTGGTCTTTTACCAACACAACTGATTGGTTCAAACGCATTAAGAAAGAAAGAAATTCCACAAATTAACTTTTAACAAGGCACACCTGTTAATTGATATGCATTCCAGATGACTCTCTCTCTCTCTCTCTCTCTCT
>NW_019945084.1:0-5436 GCF_002910315.2 Salvelinus sp. IW2-2015
CCACAAAGTGAGGCTCTTGGGGCATAAATGCACTTGTTTTATTTTTGACACATAGCCTCGGCATCCAGTCTCTTCCCTGGCCTGGTGTGTTTTTCCCTACTCAGACTAGAAGTTCCATTCTRGGAGCATGCATTATGCAGCGATCCCCAGAGTGCTTGGAGAGAGTGAGGAGGGTCCCACCTGGTGTGTTCAGAGTGCATCTCCCCACCGCCCACCTTACTGGCCAATGGGAGAGAGGGTTGTGACTGCCATCCCAGCATAGCCTGGACTGGAGAGAAAGGAGAGTAAGTACAAAATGGTAAACAGAGAGGATATGGGATGTTTTAATATGTTGTAATATGAACCATGACTCTCAAACAACAGATGTAAACTCCACTCTTAGGGAAAAAAGRGTTCCAAAAGGGTTCTTCAGCTGTCCCCAAAGGAGAACCCCTTTGGGTTCCATATAGAACCCTCTGTGGAAAGGTTCTCCTATGGGGAGAGCCGGAGAACCCTTTTAGGTTCCAGCACCTTTTTTTCTAAGAGTGTACAAGGGAGGAGGAAGGGAAAGAGTGGTGATGAGCAGATTTGGTGTTTGCAAGGCTTCCTCCCACAGTGAGCCAAAGAGGTGACTTGTTTGCAATCATGATCTCTTTATCTCTGTCAGTCTCTCTCTGCATCTCACTCCATTATTCCCTCATGAATATCAATACCCCTTTTATCCACTCCTCCCTCTCTTTCTCGCTCTCTTGCTTTATCATCCATCCTCCTTTAGCCTCCAGTAGCCTAACGTAGCAGGCATAGAAAGACATCTGAGCGAAGTTCCCACTTCCGATTTTTAGGGGAAACGGAAGTTAGGTTGAAAATACTCCATCCCTGTAAAGCAGATGTTAGCGTGTTCTGGCGACTCAGCATAGGATAGTCCTCCAGTCACTATTCTTCTCTTCCTCTCTCTATTCCCCCACCCCCAATCTTACAGCTCCAGTTGTGAGTCTCAGCCCTCCCCACTCATTAAAAAAGATTTGCAGCTTGGACGGAAGCTGGAGAGAAATGGATCTCTCAGCGTGATGGCAGTGCAGTGGCTGTTTGGCCCAGGAGACAGTCCTGAGACCACATTCATCTCCATTAGTAGGACAGCCCAGCGACTAGCCCAGCGACCCCCCCCCACACACACACATACGGGATCACGTTTCACCGCCTGCTATTTTTCCAGGTGTTGAGAGAGGATGGGAAAAGGAGGTAGGGAGAGAAGCAGGCATGGAGGGAGGGAGAGAGAGGGATGATTTAGACTCTAAAATAATCAGCCATCCTTCCCTTCCACTCTCCACGCTCCAATGTCATGACCCCGCAAAGGGTCGTTGTCTGTCTTAGGTGGTACACTGTAGATCAGGGGGAGGCCTGAACTTCTATACCCCATAAAGAGTGCATCTTAATATGCATAGGGCCATATGCTCTCTGATTTCATATGAATAAAAACAAGCTGTTATTAAAAAGCTGCTGGACACAACTGTCATAATGTTTATCTACAAAAAATGTATTTAGATCGATATAATAACAAACAATAGTGAAGCTTTCAAAATATGCCATGGGACCCAGAAGGATTCAGAAGGATTCTATTGGGGGAACAGGATAAGGCTTGTGGTCAGGCCCAGTTCCTAAAATTGTGTGTTGGCGATAAATCGGCTGTGATTGGTTGGCACCTGGCCTGAAACAGAGACCGCTTGGCTTACCCAAGAATGCAAAGGTAACTGAACTAAATGACTATCACCCAGCAGCACTCACTTCTGTCATAATGAAGTGCTTTGAGAGACTAGTCAAGGATCATAACACCTCCACCTTACCTGTCACCCTTGACCCACTGCAATTTGCTTACCACCCCAATAGGTCCACAGATGATGCAATCGCCATCACACTGCACACTGCCCTATCTCATCTGGACAAGGGGAATACCTATGTAAGAATGCTGTTCATTGACTATAGCTCAGCATTCAACACCATAGTACCCTCCAAGCTCGTCATGAAGCTCGAGACCCTGGATGAACCTGGCTCATCATTAAGCTTGAGCGTTCTCAGCACCCTCCAGTACTCCCTGTTCACCCATGACTGCGTGGCCATGCACGCCTCCAACTCAATCATCAAGTTTGCAGACGACACAACAGTAGTAGGCTTGATTACCAACAACGAGACAGCCTACAGGGAGGAAGTGAGGGCACTCGGAGTGTGGTGTCAGGATAACAGCCTCTCACTCAACGTCAACAAAACAAAGGAGATGATCGTGGACTTCAGGAAACACCAGAGGGAGCACCCCCCTATCCACATCAACGGGACAGCAGTGGAGAAGATGGAACGTTTTAAGTTCCTTGGCGTACACATCATGGACAAACTGAAATGGTGAGACAGTGTGGTGAAGAAGGCGCGACAGCACCTCTTCAACCTCAGGAGGCTGAAGAAATTTGGCTTGTCACCTAAAACCTTCACAAACTATTACAGATGCACAATTGAGAGCATCCTGTCGGGCTGTATCACCGCCTGGTACGGCAACTGCACCGCCCACAAATCCAAGGCTCTCCAGAGGGTGGTGCGTTCTGCACAACACATCACCGGAGCCAAACTTCCTGCCCTCCAGGACACCTACACCACCCGATGTCACAGGAAGGCCAAAAAGATCATCAAGGACAACAAGCACTCGAGCCACTGCCTGTTCACCCCGATACCATCCAGAAGGCGAGGTCAGTACAGGTGCATCAAAGCTGAGACATAGAGACTGAAAAACAGCTTCTATCTCAAGGCCATAAGACTGTTAAACAGCCATCACTAACACAGAGAGGCTGCTGCCTACATACAGACTTGAAATCATTGGCCACTTTAATAATTGGATCACTAGTCACTTTAATAATGCCACTTTAATAATGTTTACATATCTTGCATTACTCATCTCATATGTACAGTTGAAGTCGGAAGTTTACATACACTTAGGTTGGAGTCATTAAAACTCGTTTTTCAACCACTCCACAAATTTCTAATGAACAAACTATAGTTTTGCCAAGTCGGTTAGGACATCTACTTTGTGCATGACACAAGTAATTTTTCCAACAATTGTTTACAGACAGATTATTTCACTTATAATTCCCTGTATCACAATTCCAGTGGGTCAGAAGTTTACATACACTACTATACATACACATCACTGTGCCTTTAAACAGCTTGTAAAATTTCAGAAATGATGTCATGGATTTAGAAGCTTCTGATGCTTATTGCCATCATTTGAGTCAATTGGAGGTGTACCTGTGGATGTATTTCAAGGCCTACCTTCAAACTCTTCTGTTTGCTTGTGACATCATGAGAAAATCAAAAGAAATCAGCCAAGACATCAGAAAAACATTTGTAGACCTCCACAGTCTGGTTCATCCTTGAGAGCAATTTCCAAACGCCTGAAGTACCACGTTCATCTGTACAACACATAGTATGCAAGTATAAACACTATTGGATCACGCAGCCGTCATACCGTTCAGGAAGGAGACGCATTCTGTCTCCTAGAGATGAACGTACTTTGGTGCGAAAGTGCATTTCAATCCCAGAACAACAGCAAAGGACCTTGTGAAGATGCTGGAGGAAACAGGTCCAAAAGTATCTATATCCACAGTCAAACAAGTCTATATCAACATAACCTTGAAAAGATGCTCAGCAAGGAAGAAGGCACTGCTCCAAAACCGCCATAACAAGCCAGACTCGGTTTGCAACTGCACATGGGGGACAAAGATCGAACTTTTTGGAGAAATGTCCTCTGGTCTGATGAACACAAAATAGAACTGTTGGCCATAATGACCATCGTTATGTTTGGAGGAAAAGGGGGACGCTTGCAAGCCGGAAAACACCATCCAACAGTGAAGCACGGGGGTGGCAGCATCATGTTGGGGGATGCTTGGCTGCAGGAGGGACTGGTGCACTTCACAAAATAGATGGCATCATGAGGAGGAAAATTATGTGGATATATTGAAGCAACATCTCAAGACAATCAGTCACGAAGTTAAAGCTGGTCGCAAATGGGTCTTCCAAATGGACAATGACCCAAGCGTACTTCCAAGTGTGGCAAAAATGGCTTAAGGACAACAAAGTCAAGGTTTTGGAGTGGCCATCACAAAGCCCTGACCTCAATCCATAGAAATTTGTGGGCAAGAACTGAACAAGCCGTGTGCGAGCAAGGAGCCTACAAACTCTGACCAGTTACACCAGTTCTGTCAGGAGGAATGGGCCAAAATTCACCCAACTTATTGTGCGGAAGCTTGTGGAAGGCACCAAACGTTGACCCAAGTTAAATAATTCAGAGCAATGGCTACCAAATACTAATTGAGTATGTAAATTTGACCCACTGGGAATGTGATGAAGAAATAAAAAGCAGAAATAAATCATTCTCTCTACTATTATTCTGACATTTCACATTTTTAAAATAAAGTGTATCCTAACTGACCTAAGACGGGGAATTTGTTACTATGATTAAATGTCAGGAATTGTGAAAACTGAGTTTAAAGTATTTGGCTAAGGGTGTATGTAAACTTCAGACTTCAACTGTATACTATGTATTATACAATGTATTGCAGCTTGTCTATGCCGCTCTGTATTGCTCATCGTATATTTATATTTATTATATTCTTATTCCATTCCTTTACTTAGATTTGTGTGTATTAGGTAGCTGTTGTGGAATTGTTAGATTACTTGTTAGATATTGCTGCACTGTCGGAACTAGAAGCACAGCATTTCGCTACACCGCAATAACATCTGCTAACCATGTGTATGTGCCAATTAAATTTTATTTTATTTTTACTATCTAGCTTCTCAAGAACTGAACCTTCCCCAACCCCTCCTGCCCCCTACCCCCACTGCAAATCCCAGGTCGAGGGAAACCTCAAGTACAAAGTTGCAGGAAACAATAAGGCTAATAATTTGGGCACCAGTGAAACTGAGTTCCAGTTCATTTTGAATCTGCGTCTGTTCTCAGGGACTGGTACCTGCTAAATCATGAACCTCAAACATTGCTCTGCTACATACTGTACATTAACAACTTATGACAGGGTTGATGGACAAATCACTGAGAAGAAGGCTATGAGAAGACCCTCTCCTAGCCGATGAGGACTGGTTTACCTCTATTCTGACCTGAGCTCTATTGAACCTTCAGACATGTTAATAAACTCTACTTCTCATCATGTATTACTGATGAAGATGCAGTGGGATGGAAAAACTTGCCCTGTTGCCTCAAGAGCTGTGGCCACAGATAGAGTGCTCTTACAAATTACCTAACTTAATATGAATTCCTTCTGTTTGAAATGCATGTCTGGATATCTTCTGTGTATTGTTGTTGGACTGTCTTTTTCACCTGTAAACAATTCTGATACGGATGGGGTTTGTATAGAGTGGACACTGTGATGATATAACAGCAAGGCTTTGCTTTGTGGCGTGAAT
>NW_019945084.1:6319-17843 GCF_002910315.2 Salvelinus sp. IW2-2015
GCAGGGAGGAAGAGAGAGGAGATCAGGTTATCACTGATGGCTATTCAATACCAGGCCACCAACCAATCAGATTAGTCCCTCTCTGTGCCTGGCTGTCAATACTCATCACTAAGATATTCTGTGTTAACACTTCTCCTTTCCTCCTTCCCTCGTTTGCTTTTTCTTTCAACTCCTCCCCTCCCCTCCCCTCCTCCCTGGTGCTGTCCATTTAACAGATAAGAAGAAGACATCCAGTGGAGGTCTTGGTCTCAGTGGTTGTTAAGGATCCCAGGACACTCATACAGAGGATGAGAGGTTTAAACGATGGTCTCCTGGCTTAGTTCCCATGCACTCTCACATACACTAAGACACTTTGATCATTCCACTGTTTGATATGCTGAATACATGACTAGCTGCGTGTGTCCAGGACAAAATAGTTGCGATGCCTTAACCCCCCCTCCCCTCAATACATATTGTATGTATTGAGAGATATAAATAAAACCATATCATAGTGCAAATAGCAAACTACTGATACTGATGTACTCATAATAAAATACATTACTGATATGTTCTTGAAATGTTATACACACCATTTTACACAATACAATAATAACAGTATTGTTGCGGAAAATTCTAATTCTGCCACAACAATATGCAATAATAATCTCCCTCCCCCCGAGAAGACATCTCCCAACATCATCAATATTCACCCAGAGCAGACCATCCATTTAGCTGATTAGAGCTAGTAGCTCAACCAGACTGATTAGAATGGGAGAGGAGAGCAGGAGGGACACTAAAGAGAATCACTCCTCTCTTTTCTGTTGCCAGTATGTGGTGGTGAGTGTCCAGTTGCAAAATACTGCTATGCATCCATCCACCAGGTTGGGTTCCTACATGTGCCCCCATGTGCTCTACGACACTCTGTACAATCAGTAGGAGAAGGGAGGCAGGACCCACTGGGCCCAGACGTCAATTCAACATCTATTCCACGTTGGTTCAAAGTAATTCCATTTTAATGACATGGAAACAACGTTGATTCAACCAGCGTGTTCCCAGTGGGGAGTTTTCCATTCTAGTCTACACACACAACATGAACAACCTAGCATCTATCCCACCAGTGGAAACGGGATGCTGTGTTTATTAGCTGACCTGCCTGCTTACAGACAACATCCTTCTCACATCTGGGGGATGTCAGGGGCACACTGGACTTCCATCCTGTTTGCTGAATTCTCAGACCACATCCTCAGGGCCAACAGAGGACCACCAYGTCTGTATTTGTCTGACACCCTCTCACYCCTCAATGCTCTAATGGCCAGATAGACCATACTGTAAGAGACAGGTCTGTCTCTATCACCTGTACAAACACGGAGCCATGGCCACTTCCCTGTGATATCCTCAGGATCATCCCCTCTAACAGGTCAGGTGCTTTACAACCTGGTCTCCCCAGCCTCAGTGCACCTTGCCACAACCCTGAACCACTGATTCAGGTGTTGGGCTTCTGTGCTGGCTGGCTTACGAGATAAAGCTAGAGGGGAGCGGGCGTGAGCCGGAAGGGGTGGGACAGCGGGCCTGTCGTTTCCAGGCTTGTAACAGGAACAGGATCGGGGACTTTACAACCACTCTGAACATTGAATAACAAAACTGCCATTGTTTATGTTGTATTGTGGGTGCTGGGTTAAGTGAGCTGAGAAAGGTGGTGTTAGTGGGTGCGTGGGTGCCGAGAGTCAGGTGTAAACACATTGCACCATCACGGGCTCTGTGTGGAGACAGTGGTTGGGCTTGGACGAAAAAATGGGGTTTCCCCTTGTCTGCTCCAATAGAATGAGCATTCTGCAGGGAGCTATAATATGCCCATAACTCTGCACTAGCGTTCCTCTTCTGAGCCCTAGTGTATTGCATTCTGGGTCGGATTGCGGACCACAGAGTCAAAGGTAGATTGGTCAAAGTCTGGTCATGGTAGTGCCTCCTACCAGCCCCAGCCCAGCTTCATCTGGCCTCACAGATGTCAGAGGAGGACTGTGACTCGAGACATGAGGTATGAGTTTACACTTTRAAGATACAGTATAGCCACACAATGCATGACGAGGGGTGCTGTATAACATATTGTATGCGTTTTGCTTTTTCCCTTTGATTTTATACAGAGCTGTCATTTGAATTCACTGTCCATGTCAGTTAGAGGAATTCAGCATAGTACAAAGCATAGTAAACATGACTCAATCTAGCAAAATATTCACAGGGGAGAGTTATGCATGCACACACATAACAAGAACAAAGGAATGTTCCCTAAAAGAAACAGAGGGAGAGATACAGTCATCTGTGATTTTGGACTTGTTGACCGCAGGCMCCAAAACAGAATGGATATCATTAGTCAGCCCATTAACGAGAGGGCTAATTAACACATAACTAATGCACTTAGCATCRCATTATGATTGAGGGGGGAGCACAGCTATGAACCCCCCCTAACCTGATGTTCTAATGAAAAGAGATTTCAGAACGATGCAAAATCTTCAGGTTTCTAAGCTCCACCTGAAGGTGGTTCCTATAATAACACTTTAAGGGGGAGAGGGGGCATGTCTATCATGGTCCTGATGGGTCATCATTTTGTGCATCCTTTTTCATCATCCTCTTTGAACCCTTGACATCCGATCTGAACACAGAACTCCAGCAATCTGTCAGGGTTACGGTAAATGCCAAAATTAATGTGACAACACAAAGATGGCTGGCCAATGAAAAATGCTCCCCTGCTGCAGTCTTGGCTAAATTCCACATTTTAACCCCCCCCCCCCTATACTTACAAACTGTTTGAACCGCCACTCTTTAATGTAAGGGAACCATAATTCTTGTTTTTAGATGTTGGTCTTTTCTGTAACCATTCTCAGGTGATAGCCTATTCCCTTCTTAGCAATAGATACACACATGTGGTGTCCACTCTCTCCACTCCATGTTGAAATGCACACCAGGCTGTGACCTCATAGGGAACAGTCCACCTCTTAGATCAGCCTCTACCTGCCCGGTCCCAGCCTCAGTGCACACTGTGCTGATTGGCCCTAACTCATCATTTGTCTGTTAATGTTCTGTATTATGTCATGTTTCATGTTTTGTGTGGACCCCAGGAAGAGTCGCTGCTGCTTTCTCAACAGCTAATGGGGGATCCTAATAAAATATAAAAAATACCAAATAGTGTGCTGACAGGCCCTAACTCCAGTACACTATGCTGATAGGTTCTAACTCCAGTACACTGTGCTGATAGGCTCTGAACCTCCAGTACACTGTGCTGATTGGCTCTGACTCCAGTACATCTGTGCTGATAGGCTCTAACTCCAGTACCACTGTGCTGCTATAGCTCTAACTCCAGTACAACTGTGCTGATAGGCTCTAACTCCAGTACACACTGTGCTGATAGGCTTCTAACTCCAGTACACACTGTGCTGATAGGCTCTAACTCCAGTACACTGTGCTGATAGGCTCTAACTCCAGTACACTGTGCTGATAGGCTCTAACTCCAGTACACTGTGCTGATTGGCTTCTAACTCAGTGCATCTGTGCTGCTAGCTCTAACTCCCAGTACACTGTGCTGATGGCTTCTAACTCCAGTAGCACACTGGTGCTGATAGGCTCTAACTCCAGTAACACTGTGCTGATAGGCTCTAACTCCAGTACACTGTGCTGATTGCTCTAACTCCAGTACACTGTGCTGATAGGCTCTAACTAAGTATGTGCCCGTCGTGGCTCTAACTCCAGTGCACTGTGCTGCTAGGCTCTAACTCCAGTACACTGTGCTGATTAGGCTTCTAACTCCAGTACACTGTGCTGATAGGTCTAACTCCAGTACACACTGTGCTGATAGGCTCTAACTCCAGTCACACTGTGCTGATAGGTCTAACTCAGTACACACTGTGCTGATAGGCTCTAACTCCAGTACACTGTGCTGATAGGCTCTAACTCCAAGTGCACTTGCTTGCTCAGCACTCTAGACTTCCAGTACACTGTGCTGATAGTGGCTTCTAACTCCAGTGCACTGTGGCTGATAGGCTCTAACTCCAGTACACTGTGCTGATGCTCTAACTCCAGTCACTGTGCTGCTAGGCTCTAACCCACTAGAGATGTTGGAACTTTTGCCTGCGGGGACTTGCTTCCATTCAGCCACAAGACCATTAGTGAGGTCGGGACTGATGTTGGGCGTTTAGGCCTGGCTCGCAGTCGGCGTTCCAATTCATCCCAAAGTTGTTTCGAGTGGGGTTGAGGTCAGGGCTCTGCGCAGGCCAGTCAAGATTTTTTCCACACTGATCTCTTCAAGCCATTTCTGCACGGGGGCATTGTCAGGCTGAAACAGGATAGGGCCTTCCCAAACTGTTGCCACAAAGTTGGAAGCACAGAATTGTGCTAGAATGCCATTGTATTCTGTAGCATTAAGGTGCCTAGGCCCGAACCATGATATAACAGCCCAGACCATTATTCCTTCTCCACTGTATTTTACGTTGGACTATGCCTGGGCAGGTAGCGTTTCTCTAGCATCCGCCAATGCAGATTCGTCCGCGGACCGCCAGATGTGAAGCTGGGATTATCACTCCACACAGAGGGCGTTCCACGGCTGCCAAGGTCCAATGGTCAGTCAGCTTTACACCACTCCAGCCAACGCTTGGCATATGCGCATGGTGATCTTAGGCTTGTGTGTGCTGCTAGGAAATGGAAACTCACTCTCATGAAGCTCCCGACGAACAGTTCTTGATTGCTGATGTTGCTGCCAGTGGCAGTTTGGAAAGCAGTATGTGAGTGTTCAACCGAGGACAGGACGATTTTTAGGAGTTACGCGCTAGCCATTCGGGGGTCCTGTTTCTGTGAGTGTTGTGTGGATCATCATCTTCACGGCTGAGCCATTGTTGCTCCTAGATTGTTTCCACTTCACAAACAGCACTTACAGTTGACTGGGCAGCTCTAGCAGGGCAGATTTGAAAATTGACTTGTTGGAAAGGTCCCATCCTATGACGGTGCACGTTGAAAGTCACTGAGCTCTTCAGTACCGTCCGCCATCCTATGCCACTGTCTTTTATTGAGATTGCGGCGTGTGCTCAATTTTAACATCTGTCAGCAACGGGTGTGGCTTGAAATAGTGAATCCACAACTTGAAGGGGTGTCCACATACCATTGGCCCTCTAGTGTAGCTCTATATTATCGAAGGGAGTTCAAAGTTTCTGACTGCTGCGGAAAAACACTGTTTTTAAAACGTTAAGTTTTGGTGTCAATGACCTGTAGCGTCTACCAGAGGGGAGGGCTGAAAGAGGTAATTGGATGGATGGGAGGGGTCGTTGATGATTTTCTCTGCACATTTGGAGGTGCGCTTGGTGTACAGTAAAGCTCACCAGAGGGAAGGTCCCAGGACAACCATGTAAATCTTGAGGCTTTCAGCACAACCACCTCTCTAGTGTCTTCTTAGTGAGACTGATCCATCTGTTACCATACAAACTGACAGAACTGTATGAGGCAAAGTCATACAGTAAGGTACTTTAAGAAACTATCATGTTTCATTATTATATCTAAGATGAATAGGGCATTCAGCTACTTTACCAATTCAAACCTTTAAAACGTTCAGCCTCATCAAATCTTTATCGAGAATATTTTATGAGTGACCTTGCCGAGTGGAATGACATTGGCTTACAGTATGCTGACTAATCATAAGGACATCGGAAAAAACATGATATGTGGGGGAGAATAATGTAATGACTCATAGAAGGCCTTGTCAGCACACCAGCAGCATATAACATAACACTACTTAAAGAGCCTCTCCTATTTTGGCCAGTTGTAATGGCAGTTGTCAGCAAGAAGTTCTATACACCTCCATAACCATGTAATCACCATCATAGTCATCATCACCTCTTTCAATGGCTGTTATCCATCTAAGCAAGTTGCCATGCAATCATCCTTAACACAAACACCCAAGTGTAACAACAAACTATGGTAGGCCTACCACCTACCATCATGGGATAAAAATATAGTCTTAAGAGTCATATTGGGGCTACATGCATAAACAAAACAACTTGAGTGACACCATCTCTAAAGGTCAGTGACACAGTAGAAGAACTTTTCTACTTGTGTATTTCCTATGCAATGTTTAGATTAAATTGACTGGTTGGTCGTGCCTCTGGATGGGGGACGTGGGGGTGTGAGGAGTGGGGGCTGTCTTCTGAGGATGGAGGATGTGGGATCATTGATGTGTCCAGAGATCAATAAAGGAGAGTATTCAGATCTCAACCGTGAAACCCACACCAGCCTGCCAATACAAGGGGGCTTCAGCCATAGCATAGCGCAGACCGTGAAACCGCAACCAGCCTGCCAATACAAGGGGGCTTCAGCCATAGAGTAGCGCAGGACCGTGAAACCCAACCAGCCTGCCAATACAAGGGGGCTTCAGCCATAGAGTAGCGCAGACCTGCGAACACCAACCAGCCTGCCAATACAAGGGGGCCATTAAAGAGTAGCGCAGACCGTGAGAACCCAACCAGCCTGCCAATACAGGGGCTCAGTAGAGTAGCGCAGACCGTGAAACCAACCAGCCTGCCAATACAAGGGGGCCCATAGAGATAGCGCTGAACCGTGAAACCCAACCAGCCTGCCAATACACGAGGGGGCTTCAGCCATAGAGTAGCGCAGACCGGAACCAACCAGCCTGCCGAATTACAAGGGGGCTTCAGCCACATAGAGTTAGCGCAGACGGTAGAAGACCCATCCAGCCCTGCCAATACAGGAGGGGCCCATAGAGTAGCGCAGAACCGGTGAAACCCAACACAGCCTGCCAATACAAGGGGCGCCATAGCAGATAAGCGCAGACTCCGTCCGACAAGACCCAACCAGCCTGCCAATACAAGGGGGCCCATCTAGAGGGCCCAGACGCGTGAAACCTCAACCAGCCTGCCAATACAGAGGGGCCTTATAGAGTAGGCGCAGACCGTGAAAACCCAAACCAGCCTCGCCAACTACAAGGGGGCTTCAGACCTATAGAGTACCGCGCCAGCACGGTGAACCCAAGCGCCTGCCAATACAAGGGGCTTTTCAGCCCATAGTAGTAGCGGCAGCACCGGAAACCCAACCAGCCTGCCATACAAGGGGGCCATAGAGTAGGCAGAACGCGTGAAACCCCAACCAGCCTGCCATAAAAGGGGCTTCAGCCCATAGAAGAGCGCAGACCGTGAAACCCAAACTCAGCCTGCCAATACAAGGGGCTTCAGCCATAGAGTAGCGCAGACCGTGAAACCCAACCGAGCCTGCCAAATACAAGGGGCTTCAGCCCATATAGAGAGCGCAGACCGTGGAAACCAACCAAGGGCTGCAACTACACAGAGGGCGTTCAGCCATAGAGTAGCGGCAGAGCGCGTGGAAAGACACCAAACCCAGCTTCCAATACAAGGGGCTTCAGCCATACATGTAGCGCACCGGACCCCGTCGTGACAAACGCTTCAAGCCAAGATACGGGCGACTAGAACCAACCAAGTCCCAACAAGGGGCTTCAGTCCCATTAGATAGCGTCAGATGCGTGAAACCCAACCATGCCTGCAATACAAGGGGCTTCAGCCCATAGAGTAGCGCAGACGTGAAACCCACACAGACCTGCCAATACAAGGGGGTTAGCCCATAGAGTAAGCGCAGACCGTGAAAACCCACAGCCTTGCCAGTTACAAAGGGGGCCCAGCATAGAGTAGCGAGACCTGTGAAACCCACCAGCTGGCAATACAGAGGGGGCCCATAGAGTAGCGCAGGACGTGAAACCAACCAGCCCTGCCAATACAAAATAACAGGGGGCCACATAGAGATAGCGCAGACCGTAAACGCCAACCAGCCTGCCAAACAAGGGGCCCAATAGAAGTAGGCGCAGAACCGTAGAAACCCAAACTCAGCTGCACAATACAACGGGGCTTCACATAAGTAGCGCAGATCCGTGTAACCCAACCGACCTGCTCAATCACACAGAGGGGCTTCGACTATGAGTGACGCAGACCAGTTGAAAGCCCAACAGCCTGCAATACAAAGAGGGCTATCAGCCCATAGAGAGCGCAGACCGTGAGGAACCACAACCAGCCCTGCATACAAGGGGTTCAGGCCCATGAGTAGCGCAGACACCGTCGAACCAACCAGACCTGCAATACAAGGGGGCTTCAGCCCATAGAGTAGCGCAGACCCCCTCAGCTGATAGGTACAGAAGGGGTGGAGCCAGACAGGGTCAGGGGGACAATAAGGTTATAGTGGAGGTGGGACGTGACGGTAGCAGGTTCAGTGTGCTGCAACCTGATTGGTGGCTTCTGCCCTGCCAAATTGTCTGAGATCAATAGCCATCAACACTAGTTTGCCTTTAAGTGTAAATACCTCAATGAGCAGTAAACACAATTATAGAACTCAGACGTGCATTAGTGGTCTTTCAGTGGCCTTCCCAAATTTAGTGTATCATCAAGGACTATRGAGCCTGTYCAAAAACTCCACATAATGGACCATGTGATCTGCTTTGATGGACAGGTTCAATACAGAACATATCCCAGAGGTGTGTGTATGAGCATAATGGCTCAATTGAAAATTCACACTGTCTCTCACTCTATTCACTTACCATATGGYGTTGTGTCATGGTACGATAAGTACAAGTGGTAGGTCAAMGGTTGTAAGCCTTGGTATGAAATTACATGACATGAAATGATGTTATAAAATGGATTGTAAAACATGAGTCAATATTAATTCAGTTGTTTCTTTCTTGAAAGTGCACATCCCTCATTGAACTGTCTTACCTTGATAGCCTGATCATTCACAGTAGTGTTACTTCAGGGATGACCAACTATGCAAGTGAAGCAGTCTCCCTCTTGTGGTGCATCCTTATATTGTGTAAGATACTGTGGTGTGGCTGGTAAAAAGCCTAGCTCTTTGAGCCATGTTAAAATTCCTACCAAGTGGGTTAACCCTATTGTCGCGATGCATAGGGTGTTTGCCTTTCACGCCTGAGACCAGGATTCGCTTGCCGCTCCCTCTGTTCGCTACGTTGGTGTCAAGTCGGWTGGCGGTCGTTGGGCCATCGAAAGGCACAGAGATACTTGTGAAGGGATTTGAAAGAAAGTCGACGTGCCTACGGGCTCGAAAGGGGCAGTATGATGGTCCTCGATATATGAGCCACTTTACAATTCCCACCAAGTGGGTTAACCCTATTGGCGCGTTGCGTAGGGTGTTTGCCTTTCACGCCTGGATTTGCTTCCCACTTCTTTTGTTCGCTACATATACTGTATATGTATAATTTTTTTGGGTGCAGCTGGTAAATATTGTAGGCTATAGGCTACGTAGCCTATTACGTGAACATGTAAAAAGCGCAAGAATCAAGCTGTACCTAGAATGATGATGTGCTTGACACCAGACCCTGAAGTGATGACAAAACGTTGGTGGTTTACCCAATACATTACCGGGAGCTTGTATATAGAGTATGAGACTCTTTTGTTTTTGCTTAGTTTGCTCGCCGTTGGTCAGCACCTCTACCAACTTTTGGGGTGTGCACCAGCTCATTAAATTCATTCATTAATATACAGTTGACGCAATAATACAGACCACATAAATGAGAAATTATCAATAAAACTGCATGTGAAAAACGCATCTACCCAGTAGATTTCAGGTAGATTTCCGGGGATGCTTTCTTTGGCAAAAAACAGATAGAGAGAAAGAGAGAGAGAAACAGAGCGAGAGAGAGAGCGAGATATAGATGAAGTGTCAGAAAAGTGACTCCAGTTGATCCTTGTCTCTTGTCTATGTAGATCAGGGTCCCCCAACTGGCGGCCCGAGTGACGAATTTGTACTGCAGGTGTTTTTTGTTGTTGCATTTTCATTGTTGGACATAAAACAATGTAAATCAGCTCCAAGTTATTTTAATTTGGAATATCTGTTCCCAAGTATTTCCATGCATAATATATAGACACATTACCATATACAAATGCAAGCAAGGTTTGGAATTATTATGTTTTAGTCAAATATTATATCTGTTTGGGCTTAATGCGGTAAATTTGAAGTCTACAAATGATTTGTAATTATGTTCTTGCCCCCCAACCTTCCACTCAAGAAAAAGTTGACTCGCGTCTGAATCTAGTTGATGATCCCAGGTGTAGATCGTGCAAGTCGTCTACTGTAGAAGTCACAGGGTAAATCAGGAAAGAGTGGACGTGCCTCTCTTCAGTTCGTGCACGACTCTTGCCTCCGCAGTGCACTGCTGGATAGCGCTCAGTACAGTCAGTCTGCGCCGGGACGCTGCACGCACGCACTAGTGACCTGCCAATGCGACGCATCTCACTCTCAAAAGGTCTCGAACGCTACACGGCAGCGAAGAGCATGGGGAATTGACTGCGGACTCATTGATAAAGAATTGCCACTGGAATTAAAATGAACAATTCGTCCTGTATGTTCCTTTGCAGTATCCATTTAGTATAGTCTATTTGTTTATGACACTGTAGGAAACCGAAGCATGGCGGGTACCTTATCATTGGTGATGTTGTTTGGAGTGGTGAGTAGTGGCATGATTTATAACTCTGATTTCATAAAGATATATTTCATTTTGATTGAATAGGTAGCATGGGAGAAACGTGTTCATTGTTTGCATTTTATTACTTTGCTTTATAACACTGTAGTTGTATTGGACTGGGGATCCCTGCACTGTCCCTCGTATTTCTCCATCTAATGCTGGCAAATTAGTCACGATACTAATCTGAGGAGAACTGCTGGAGGGAAGGTGCTTATCAGCCCCCCCCCCATCTCAGAACTGATCATAATAAACCCGAATGTGTGTTTTCTAATAACAGTTATAGTTCCCCATGCTCTTCATCTGAATCCTTTATAGAACAACCATCCTGGAAGGTTTTCATAGGCAGGTGCCGTAGCCCAAGGTTCCTTTTACAATGTAGGATTTCATAGCAGGTCCATCCATTCCAAAAACTGTTCTCAAAACTAGTTCTTAAAAAAGTTCATATGTGCACCTGAAAATGCCATACGATAAAATTGCAATTGAGGTCATATGTTAACAGAATGTGTCATTTAGCATAGAAAACAAAAAACGAACGTTTCAAGTGAGGAATTAGGCAGGTCTCATGCTGAAAAAAAAATGATTTGCCTACTTTCACCCATATACCCAGTTTAAACTTCTTCCAGTGTCAAGTAATTGGTTGCTTGGTAAAATAATTTTCAGAGTCAGCTTCCCAACACTGAGTATGCATATATGAAACAGATCTGTGGCCATTTACTGAGTGACTGATCAAACCCTTAACATTTCAGTCCGTATGTGATCTAATGATTAATCTTATATCTTATGTACATATTCTTTATCCCTTTACACTTGTGTGTGTGTAGGTAGTATGTGGAATTGTTTGGTTAGATTACTGTTGGTTATTACTGCATTGTCGGAACTAGAAGCACAGCATTTCGCTACAGCTCGCATTAACATCTGCTAACCATTGTGTATGTGACTAATGAAAATTTGAATTTGATTTGATTTGACAGTTTTAATGCATGACCTGTTATGAAACTCCCTAAAATAACCATAAGT
>NW_019945084.1:23138-25358 GCF_002910315.2 Salvelinus sp. IW2-2015
CGAGAGAGAATATATACACTTCATCTTAGGGTTTGTTTCACCATTTTCCCTCTCTTTCTCTTTCTGTTGTTGTCCTTTACAGTAATTAAGATGCATAGTAGAAGTTAAAGTGTAGTTCTCATAGGTCACTGCATAGCATAGAAATAGAATCCAGAAGAGAAAGTCAGCTGGATTCTACAGCACTTCTATAAGTCAAAATGTAGTTTCTCAAAGGTCACTGCATGGTTGTGGTGGATGAGCAGAATGTCAGAGTGCATTGTGACTCGTGATTGGTGTCAGGTCTGCTCTATTGACTGAGTCGTACAAATAGGATCTTCTTTCACAACTGTGACAATTCACAGACAAAGTATTCTTCAGTTGAGGTCCTTTACAAATCCAGAAATGCCAGTGTCTTCCAAACAATTTGAGCAGGACACAGAACAGACGAGGTCTAAAATTAGATCAATTAAGTAATTTAGTCAGAAGATGGCTTGTGTTGCTGCTTGATATAGTATTACCATAACAAGCTCCTACAGAACACAACACTAGCCTGGGATGCTGTGAACTGCTGCCCAACAATGTGTAAAGACATGGCATGCACATATTATTTAATGTAACCTCCAAACATTCCTGGAACTTGCAGTTTAAGATCAAAGTGTCATCCACAGCAGCTGGTCAGGTGGTGAACAGCCAACCAGACAGTGTACATAGAGAGGTAAAAGAACAACTGGAAGGGAGGGGATGAGGAATGGAGACTAATTCATCATTATTATCAGCAAATTACACAAAGTGATGGATTACAGCAGGAAACTGGAGCCACTTGGCTTCTCTGCAAAAGCAGTAGAGACATCCTAATATGGACTTGTATTCTAAGGTTTGACTGAACCCTGCCCTAAGAGTCCTTCATTTATAAATTAAAATGTATAAATGCTGTCACTTTTTTCATGGGAAATGATAAACYACTACTGAGCGCTCCACTCTCATCCCCTACCAGTCTTTATGTGACTCATCGGCTGTAACGGGGACAAAAACTGGTCTGAGGGAGCATCAAGCACCAAAGAGCAGGGTCTGCTCATTCATCTTGCATGGTGTTACATGACTGCATCTTTACACATTTAAACAGACTAATTCTACCAGTGCGCCGCACCCATTTGATATCCTACACAGGGATGCAGAAAACAATGTTGTCAGTGTTGTCCCATCGCTGCAACTCCTGTACGGACTCAGGGGAGGTGAAGGTCGAGAGCCATGCGTCCTCCGAAACACGACGCCACCAAGCCGCACTGCTTCTTGACACACTGCTCGCTTAACCCGGAAGTCAGCCGCACCTCATGGGTCTCCCGGTCGCGGCCAGCTGCTATACAGCCCGGGATCGAATCCGGATCTGTA
Source organism: Salvelinus sp. IW2-2015 (assembly GCF_002910315.2). Taxonomy (NCBI): domain Eukaryota; kingdom Metazoa; phylum Chordata; class Actinopteri; order Salmoniformes; family Salmonidae; genus Salvelinus; species Salvelinus sp. IW2-2015. Next base: position 24,507 of record NW_019945084.1, read on the forward strand.
GTGACACCGGGAAGCCCTAGAAAACAATTATCTTGAGCCACGATACAGACATGGTATCAATAATGTGGTAAACATTCCACAATTTAGCAGAATTGCATTAGTTTGTGACAATTTGAGTCAATTTACAATTGTTCTCTGCCTGTCCGTTTTTGTTAGTCCCAATAAAATGTTAATGTGCTTGATGCATCCCTGAAACACTAACAAAAATAGGGCCTGAGAGTGTTATAAATGGATGTCAGTGGCTGAAAACACGGACCTTTACCTAAATAACAAAAGCTATATACGTAGATAGAAGCAGTATTTCATAAAGCGCAGGTATTAATATTTTAAAAGGTGACAAAACATTCAGAGCATCCATTTCCTGTTTCATGGCAAATATGGGTGAATCTTTATTTACCTCTTCTTCCTCTCTGGATACTCTACTTCCTGTCCTGCTAACACCTCCCCTCCTCATTGCCCTATCCTTTCAGGTCTAGACGCCTGCCAACGTCAGCACCGCTGAAATATTTATCAGTCCTTTCCACTTTCTCTCTCTCTCTGCCTGTCATGGGACACAGCACATCCAGAGCTGCTTCTCAGTGAAGCATCACAAAGGGGGCTGCAACTGACTGGGGATMAGTGGGGATGGAGAGAGAAAAGGCCAGTCAATAAAGTGTTTAGAAAGTCCTCTGACTGAATGGGGTTCAGTTGGGGATTTAGAGAGAGAGAGGGAAAGAGAGAGAGAGACAGAGAGAGAGAAGGACATAGAGAGAGGAGAACCACAGCTTCCTTAGTCAATGGAGTGTGTAAAAGAGGACTGACTGATTGTGGATCAGTGGGTAATGGGGGGAATGAGGAGAAATTAGTTTGAGA
>NW_019945084.1:33995-40285 GCF_002910315.2 Salvelinus sp. IW2-2015
TCATCCTCCCCTCATCGTTCTCTATCCCCTTCTTCTTTCTTCTCCTCCAGGTGAGACCTACTCAGAGAGCTACAGCCACACAGACACATGTATCCCCTGCACCATGTGTACAGGTCTGATGCGCATGCAGACGCCCTGCACTGACTCCAACAATGCCATCTGCGTGTGTGACTACAACTACTACCTGAATGAGGTGTCTGGGCGCTGCGAGCCCTGCACGGTGTGCCCGGCGGGCCAGGGCGTGTTGGCACACTGCGAGSWCAACCACGACACGGTGTGTGAGGAGTGTATAGACGACACCTACTCCGACCGGGACAGCTCCCTGGACCCCTGCCTGCCCTGCACCATATGTGATGAGGGCATCGAGGTGGAGCTGAGCGCCTGCACCCCCGTCAGCGACTCCCTCTGCCACAGTAAGAGAACCAACGCACACTCACAGCAACATACACACACACAACCTGCACGCTAGCCAGTAGCAGTAACGTCTGGGAACTTATGGTAACCTTTGCCCTCCTGTCCTATCAGGGTCGTATAGTAAAGGCCTGTATGTCTCTATCACAATGTTTTCTTTCTCATGTGAATTYAGGAGGTCAACAGGGRTGACTTCCACATGTGTCTGTTCTACAGTCAGGGTCAGAGGGCCATGYAGGCCAAATTGTCAGACGGCAGAAAAAACAGAACAGCGGTCACAGAGGTCAAGAAGTGGTGGAGTGTCAACACAGAGACAGTGCATAATCTCCAAACSCTCTAACTAGAGGCCAKGTATTCCCTCTGCGGGCACGRTGAACACAGATGCACTACAGGGCAGGCTGCAGCACTGGAGCACATRCCCAGGAAGCTGTCAATCCAGCAGGGTGGASGTGGCATGAAATCAGCCATGTCAGTGAATAATAAGCCCAGCCTCTGGGAGGTCCACTGCTGCTTGGGCTACAAGATATGGAGCTCCCTGCTTTGGTAGCAGACTGGGTTAGGTTTATGGGACCTGGGTTGGCTCCACAAGGCTGGGTGAGGGTTCATGGGGGACGTTGGCTTCAGTGGACCTAACCCCTCCCCTACGAGGCTTGGAGTGCCAAGGTACTCTATCCGACCTGGTCCATAAGGTTTGCCGATCCCTAAGGCTCGCCAGCCTGTGGAGTTCAGACGCTTACATGGGACCGGGGGGTTGGCCTCTCCATCAGGACACTCGCGTAATACGCGTTCAAGATCCTGTGACCTGAGGTCTCGAGACCCTCCAAGACAGTGGGTCTACGTATTAAATACGGACCTCTGGGTTGGTTCTCACACAAGAGACAATAGAAGGTTTAGTATTATAAGGGCCCCCTACCATTGATGGTTGGCCTCGAAGCGTCCAGGCAGGCCAACCCAATGGGTCCCATTAACCTGCAACCCAGCCGGGTTTGTGGAGCGACATGGGCCTAACCCGTACAAGTTAGGCGCTTAAGATTGGGAACTAGGGGTTGCGTACATCAACAGCCCTGGCTTAAGCCTGGTCGATATGGCACCTGGGTTGGCCTCCACAGGCTGGGTTAGGTTTATGGACCTGGGTTGCTCCACAGGCTGGGTTTAGGTCTATGGACCCCAGCAGGTTTGAGTTCCAGAATATACTGTATTGAAGGAAATTATCAAACTTTATAACAGAGGTCCTTAACGCCACCTCCAGATGACCTTTGGTACAGTAGGACTAGGAATGTTCCAAGGTTCGTAAAGGTGATTAAAAACAAGGCTTGATATTTGGTTTGGATCATGGACATTAATTTTGTGTTTTGGAAAAGAAGATTTCCGTAATGGTTTTGGATATTAGGTTCGGAATTTGAACTTGGACACTTACTAGGATTAGTTACTTTTTGGATGGGGGACTTGGGTGAGGTTTGTGTGCTGGACTTGGATGTGCCTGGGCCAGAAAATGCCACGTTGCAAATGCAAGTGGATATCCGTGGACACCTGCTGCACTGTGCTGAGATGCTTGTCAGGCAGATGGGGGTCATAAATCGCTCTTCTTTTAATGTTCTGTTCATCTCTTGGCGCGGCTGGCAGTTCTCAGTTAGTTGTGAAACAGACTGAGAAAAGATAACCCAGAAAGATCAGGAGAGGAGAAAACACTCTCTCGCCCACACATAGGCTGTGTCCAAAAATGGCACCCTATTCCCTATATAGTGAATTGCTTTTAACCAGAGCCCGTAGCGTGTCCTGGTCAAAAGTAGTACACTACATAGTGGAGTAAAGTGTCATTTAGGAGGCAGACTCCTCCTCCTCACTGACAGCTGTTTCTGGGTCTCAAAAAGGCAGAAACACCTGCTTCTGATCAGCCAGGGACATCTCTGTTCAGAGAAGAGGAGATTAAAATGAGAGAAGAGAGAGAGAGAGACAGATAGACAGAAAGAGATAGAAAGAGATCGAAAGAGAGAGAGGAGATTAAAATGAGAGAAGAGAGAGAGAGAGAGAGAGAAGAGAGAGAGAGACAGAGAGAGAGTAGAAGGTAGTGAGGAAAAAAATAGGACACATGTCCCAGCACCATAATCACATGAACATGTCCAGAACCTTCCCAATTCATAATCACATGAACATGTCCAGAACCTTCCCAATTCATAATCACATGAACATGTCCAGAACCTTCCCCTTCATAAATCATATGAACAAAGTCCAGAACCTTCCCAATTCATAATCACATGAACCAGTCCAGAACCTTCCCAATTCATAATCACATGGAACAATGTCCAGAAACCTTCCCAATTCATAATCACATGAACAAGTCCAGAACCTTCCCAATTCATAATCACATGAACATGTCCAGAACACTTCCCAACTTCATAATCATATGAACATTGTCCAAACCTCCCAATTCATAATCACATGAACAAGTCCAGAAACCTTCCCAATCATATCACATGAACCAGTCCAGAACCTTCCAATTCATAATCACATGAACATGTCCAGAACCTTCCCAATTCATAATCACATGAACATGTCCAGAACCTTCCCACTTCATAATCACATGAACAAGTCCAGAACCTTCCCAATTCATAATCACATGAACCAGTCCAGAACCTTCCCAATTCATAATCACATGAACCAGTCCAGAACCTTCCCAATTCATAATCACATGGAACCAGTCCAGAACCTTCCCAATTCATAATCACATGAACCACTCCAGAACCTTTCCAATTCATAATCACATGAACCATGTCCAGAACCTTTCCCAATTCATAATCACATGAATCCACCTCCAGAACCTGTCCCCAATTCATAATCACATGAAACAGTCCAGAACCTTCCCAATTCTAATCACAATGAACCAGTTCAGAACCTTCCCAATTCATAATCACATGAACATGTCCAGAACCTTCCCATTCATAATCACATGAACATGTCCAGAACCTCCACTTCATAATCATATGAACATGTCCAGAACCTTCCCAATTCAAATCACATGAACAAGTCCAGAACCTTCCCAATTCATAATCACATGAACCAGTCCAGAACCCTTCCAATTCATAATCACATGAACAGTCCAGAACCTTCCCAATTCATAAATAAACCTAGAATACTCAGCCAGAACCTTTCCAATTCATGATACATAACCTATACCCAGAATCTATCAGATCACATGAACTCCATCCTCCGAACTCCCAATCTAATACATCCATGAACCACAGGTCCCAGAACCTGCCGCCTCAATTCATTAATCACAGAATCCAGTCAGACCTCCATCATTAATCACATGAACCAGTCCAGAACCTTCCCAATTCATAATCACATGAACCACTCAGAACCTTCCCAATCATAATCACATGAACCAGTCCAAGAACTTCCCAATTCATAATCACATTGAACCACTCCAGAACCTTCCCAAGTCATAATCACATGAACAAGTCCAGAACCTTCCCAATTCATATCACATGAACCAGTTCAGAAACCTTCCAATTCATAATCACATGAACATGTCCAGAACCTTCCCAATTCATAATCACATGAACAATGTCCAGAACCTTCCCACTCATAATCATAGAACATGTCCAGAACTTCTATCAGAATCACATGAAATGTCCAGAACTCTCCCAATTCATAATCACATGAACCAGTCCAGAACCTTCCCAATTCAAATCACATGAACCAGTCGAACCTTCCCAATTCATAATCACATGAACCAGTCCAGAACCTTCCCAATTGCATAATCACATTAAACCCCAAAACTGACCACCAGAACCTTCCCAATTCATAATCAGGTGCGATGACCAGTCCCGAACCTTCCCAATTCATAATCACATGAACCACTCCAGAACCTTCCCAATTCATAATCACATGAACCAGTCCAGAACCTTCCCAATTCATAGTCACATGAACAAGTCCAGACATGAAAGTGTAAGAAATTGTGTCCTCTCTTCCCTTCTCTGTTTTCCTCACTACCTTCTTCTCTCTCTCAATTCAATTCAAGGGCTTTATTGTCATGGGAAACATATGTTAACATTGCTAAAGCAAGTGAAGTAGATAATAAACAAAAGTTAAATAAACAATAAAAATGTACAGTAAACATTACACTCACAGAAGTTCCAAAATAATAAAGACATTTCAAATGTCATATTATGTCTATATACAGTGTTCTCTTTCTTTCTCTCTCTCTTTCACTGACTCTAAAAAATAAAGTATTAAATATGAGAATTGGGAATATCACTTATATCACTCATACGTTGTGTGAGAGTCAGAGAGTCATATGGACTGCAGACATCCAGTCAAACCACACCATGTGTGCCTCATACAGTGAGTGAACATCTATGTCAGGCCTTCTATTATGAGTGATGTACAGTAGGGTACAATGCAGCCTTGTGCTGTACCATATAGAGGACCACCAGCAGTGGAGATAAAGACAGCACACAACCAGAGCGCCTCTCACCTCTGACCTCGGGGCTCTGTCTTCTTCTCTGTGACCCTGTGTTGTGTACCGCTGGCCACGGACAGGACTAGGGACAGTGCTAGTGACAGTAGTGACAGTATGGGGTGGCTCTGGGTGACCTTGCCCTGTGTGGTGTGTCGGGGGACTCTGGCATGTGAAAGGAGCCACAGTCACACACCCATAAGGTCACATGGAAACATGTGGARGCCATCGAACCATTGCCATGACTGTTCTGTTCCCAAGACACCCCGGTGGTCTATGAGGACAAATTTGGTGCTCACCAGATTAGTAGCAACAGTGCATGAGGACAAAATAATTCTACAAAACAAGCAGTGGTGACAAAACATTTAAGAACATTTACAGCACGCTGGTTTTCACAYAATGTCTCTGTTATTTCTAGATCAGTTAAATCTGCAGCAAGAGGGGAGAAATGGTCTACAATGCTGGCCATGTCAATATTTAAAATGTTGACATTTCTGAAGTGATATTTGGTTGTAAAGGCTAGCATGAGGGACAAGAAGTAGCTAGCCACAATGACCCATGGCATATAGGATATACCCTTAGTCTCTTTGAACCTTCATTGGGACCTCTCTCTTCATCGGCAAACTGTCACGTTTAGGTAAGACCCAGATGCAGACTATGTCGAAGCAACAAAAGTCTATTACAACAACAGGGGCAGGCAAATGACAGGTCAAGGCAGGCAGTGGTCAATAATCCAGAGAGGGTGTAAAGGGTCCAGAACGGCAGGCAGTCTCAGGGTCAGGGCAGGTAGGGGTCAATAATCCAGAACGGTGGGGTAAGGTACAAACCGGCAGGCAGTCTCAGGGTCAGGACAGGCAGAACAGTCAACACCGGGAAGGACTAGAAAACAGGAGCAAAAAAACAGGCAGGAGTAGGGGAACAAATGCTGGTAGGTTTTATGAACAAAACGAACTAGCAACAGACAAACAGAGAACACAGGTATAAATACACAGGGGATAATGGGGAAGATGGGCGACACCTGGAGGGGGAGGGGGACCATCACAAAACAGGTGAAACAGATCAGGGTGTGACACAAACAGGCTTTCACAGCGTTCCATATCTGAAGACAGAAAACATCACAAAGAAACAGGCTTCATTATACTTCAATTACACAGAATATTATGTTGCTATTATCTCGCTGTCCTCAAACCTTTCCCCTCTAGGTACTGGAACTGGACAATCTTTTCATAATGTCCTGCAYCAAAATGACCTGCCCTGTCCAGTAGCCMACACTRTCCCTTTACTGACWGCTGGAGATTCAATTTCACCCTCTTCCAMYGTTATTATTTACAAATGCATTTGGAGACTGTGTTTTTAATTAACAATGATTACATCAAGATAGCTAGCTAATAGGAAGTTTGCTAGTTGATGACATTTAATT
>NW_019945084.1:43610-59391 GCF_002910315.2 Salvelinus sp. IW2-2015
CAGCTGGTCTGCGCATGCTCTGAGGATGCAGCTAGGGATGCCGTCTGGGCCGGCAGCCTTGCGAGGGTTAACACGTTTAAATGTTTTACTCACGTTGGCCACGGAGAAGGAGAGCCCACAGGATTTGGTAGCGGGCCGTGTCAGTGGAACTGTATTGTCCTCAAAGCGAGCAAAGAAGTTGTTTAGTTTGTCTGGGAGCAAGACGTCAGTGTCCGCGACGGGGCTGGTTTTCATTTTGTAATCCGTGATTGACTGTAGACCCTGCCACATACGTCTCGTGTTTGAGCCATTGAATTGCGACTCTACTTTGTCTCTATACTGACGCTTTTCCTGTTTGATTGCCTTGAGGAGGGAATAGCTGCACTGTTTGTATTCGGTCTTGTTTCAGGTCGCACTTTCTGTTTCGTGCGAATGCTGCCATCAACCCACAGTTTTTGGTTAGGGAAGGTTTTAATGGTCACAGAGGGAACGACATCTCCGATGCACTTGTTAATAAACTCGTCAATGTTTTTGTCTGAGGCTATCTGGAACATATCCCGGTCCACGTGATCGAAGCAATCTTGAAGCGTGGAATCCGATTGGTCAGACCAGAATTGTATTGACCTGAGCAGCATAAGTGAAGGTATGGTACTGGATACACCACAGCCTGTAGTAAATGTTTGCTGCCAGACAAAAGATACCCTGTGGGTTAAAAGGGTGGAATTTGTTGCATTCATTTCCACAGTTATAAGCTATACAGCACAAAGCTCTAAGAAGTCTAGGAAACTGGACAAACTGACTTAAGGATTTTACATCTGAAGACTCTCAAGGGGTACTGGCGCCGGAAGACCTGCCCTTCCAGGTTCCCCTTGAGCCTGTGTAGGGATCAGATCTGTTGTATATTTTAACAAAAAAGTTTAGATTTATTTTATTTATTTATTTTTGGGTAGTTTGTTCAGTTTTTGGGGGAATCCTGTTTCCCTCCTGCATAGTAGGTGGTGGGATGCACATTCTATTGTGTGATCACCAATATACCATAGAACGTGCAATCGACAATCCTCACGACCAATTGAGGAATCTTGTAGTGTGTGATCCCTGTCTGTGCCACATGGTTTAGTGTGTGAGCCCTGTCTGTGCCACATGGTTTAGTGTGTGGACCCCCTGTCTGTGCCCCATGGTTTAGTGTGTGACTCCTCTGTCCTGTGCCACATGCTTAGTGTGTGACTCTCCTGGTTCTGTGCCACATGGTTTAGTGCTGTGACCCCTGTCTGTTGCCACATGGTTAGTGTGTGACCCCTGTCTGTGCCACCATGGTTTAGTTGTGTGACCCTGTCTGTGCACATGTTTAGTGTGTGACCCTGTTCTGTGCCACAGGTTTAGTGTGTGACCCTTTCTGTGCCACATGGTTTTGTGTGTGACCCCTGTCTGTGCCACATGGTTTAGTGTGTGACCCCTGTCTGTGCACATGGTTTCTTACAATAGTGTGTGACCCCTGTCTGGCCACATGGTTTATGTGACCCTGTCTGTGCCACATGGTTTAGTGGTGTGACCCTGTCTGTGCCACATGGTTAGTGTGTGACTCGTTCTGTGCCACATGGTTTAGTGTGTGGACCCCTGTCTGCTGCCACATGGTTTAGTGTGTGACCCTGTCTGTGCCACATGGTTTAGTGTGTGACCCTGTCTGTGCCACATGGTTTATTGTGACCCCTGTCTGTGCCACTGGTTAGTGGTGACCCCTGTCTGTGCCACATGTTTTTAGTGTGTGACCCTGTCTGTGCCACATGGTTTAGTGTGTGACCCCTGTCTGTCCACATGGTTTAGTTGTGTGACCCCTGTCTGTGCCACATGGTTTAGTGTGTGACCCTGTCTGTGCCACATGGTTTTAGTGTGTGACCCCTGTCTGTTTGCCACATGGCGTTTAGTATTGCACCACTATGTTGGCAAGACAACAAAAGATTACAGGAAAGAGTGGCTGAGGCTCAGCCACTACATGTAAGTCATGTCTAGTGCACACCTGGCATTACCTACAAGTGCCTACTGTAGCCAGCTAGCTAGCTAATATACATTGTTTTTGTATTTACTTTCTAGGTTCTCCCACTGCCTCAGTTTTGTGGTCCTTACAAAATACAATATAATGGGCAATCTTCACGATATTTGCGGTCGTAAAAAGTGCAGCAAGCAGCCATGTGATGAATGGAGACAGGGAAAAAAGTCTGTCACGAGTGGTTTAGAACGTGTTGTGATGTTTGACTTTACCAGTATAATTCACTTTCAATTTCATGAAAATAAATCGCAGACTGTCGGCCACCTTTCATAACTGAAACTAGCATAGGCCACACTACTAGAGGATAACAGTGACGCACATAACACACAGCACCCCTTCTACGGGCGTGTGGGGAGAGTTCTTGAAATGTAACATCCAATCTAAATCTTGCCTCTGGGAGCCAGTGGAGCCATTCAAACCGTTTTTGCAAAAATTATCCAGACTTCGGCGGTTAACTTGATCTATTGAATCTAGGCCTACTCAGCAATGTTGTGTTGACTAGATTTCAATCTTGCTGACACAGTGTGTGTGTGTGTGTGGTGTTGTGTGTGTTGTGTGTGTGTGTGTGTGTGTGTGTGTGTGTTGTGTGTGTGTGTGTGTGTGTGTGTGTGTGTGTGTGTGTGTGTGTGTGGTGTGTGTTTAAGTAGCTGCGGCAGGCATTTTCACATATCCCTTCATTACCAGCTGTTTCCAAGTGGCAATCACTCACAATGAGAGAATGATTAGAGAGAGATGCATCAGATTGTGTGTTGTCAGTGCTGGGGTTAACCTTTATGAGCACCGAACACTCTGCAGCAGGACCCACACAGACTTGACATCTCTCTCTCTCTCTCTCAGCTCCATCTCTCTCTCTCAGCTCACATCCTCTCTCTCTCAGCTCACATCTCTCTCTCTCAGCTCAACATCTCTCTCTCTCAGCTCACATCTCTTCTCACTCACTCTCTCTCAGCTCACATCTCTCTCTCTCAGCTCACATCTCTCTCTCTCTCAGCTCACATCTCTCTCTCTCAGTCACATCTCTCTCTCGCTCAGCTCACCATCTCCTCTCTCGCTCACTCACCTCTCTCTCTACTCATCACTCTCTTCCTCAGCTCACATCTCTCTCTCCTCAGCTACACTCTCTCTCATCTCTCTCAGCTACCACATCTCTCTGCTCTCAGTCTCACCATCTCTCTCAGCTCACATCATCATTATGTTTAGATGCCTTCATAATCACTGATATCTCAAAGGCTGTACAGAAAACCCAGCCTAAAACCCCAAACAGCAAGCAATGCAGGGTAGAAGCACAGCGGCTAGGAAACTCCCTAGAAAGGCCAAAACCTAGGAAGAACCTAGAGAGGAACCAAGCTATGAGGGGTGGCCAGTCCTCTTCTGGCCTGTGCCGGGTGGAGATTATAATAGAACATGGCCAAGATGTTCAAATGTTCATAAATGACCAGCATGGTCAGATAATTAATCAGGAGTAAAATGTCAGTTGCTTTTCATAAGCCATCATTAAGATTATCTCTACCGCTCCTCGCGTCGCTCTAGAGAGTTGAAAAACAGGGCAGTCTGCGGACAGGTAGCACGTTCCGGTGGACAGGTCAGGTTCCATAGCCGCAGCAGAACAGTTGAAACTGGAACAGCAGCAAGGCCAGGTGACTGGGGACAGCAAGGAGGCCATCATGCCCGGTAGTCCTGACGCATGGTCCCTAGGCTCAGGTCCCCGAGAGAGAAAAGAGAAGAGAAGAAGGAGAGAATTAGAGAGAGCATACTAAATTCACACAGGACACCGGATAGAACAGGAGAAGTACTCCAGATATAACCAACGACCTAGCCCTCCGACACATAAACTACTGCAGCTAAAATACTGGGAGGCTGAGACAGGAGGGGTCTCTCTCATCTCTCTCTCTCATCCTCTCTCAGCTCACATCTCTCATCCTCAGCTCACATCTCTCTCTCTCAGCTCACATCTCTCTCTCTCAGCTCACATCTCTCTCCCTCTCAGCTCACATCTCTCTCTCTCAGCTGCACATCTCTCTCTCTCAGCTTCATCATTCCTCTCCAGCTCACATCTCTCTCTCTCACCGCACATTCTTCTCCCTCTCATCTCTCTCTCCTCTCAGCTCACATCTCTCTCTCTATCCTCTCTCAGCTCACATCTCTATCTCTCTCATCCTCTCTCAGCTCACAATCTCTCTCCCTCTCAGCTCACATCTCTCTCCCTCTCAGCTCACATCTCTCTCTCTCTCTCGCAGATCACATCTCTCTCTCATCCTCTCTCAGCTCACATCTCTCTCAGCTCACATTTCTCTCTCTCATCCTCTCTCAGCTCACATCTCTCTCTCTCTCCTTCCCTCTCTGTTCATCTCTTCATCTCTCAGCTCAGCTGTCTCTCTCCTCCACCATGCGGTTGGTTGTGTGTGTCGGTGAGTGTGCAGACTGTGTGTGTGACAGGGTTATTGCACACTTCCTTAAACACTAAAGTGTAGCTTTTCATGACTCAGTTTATCACCTACAGACCCTTCTTAGATAAAGAGGGAGAAATTCTTTATCTCTCCCTCCTTATCTCTTCCCCACTCTCTCTTTCTCAGCCTCTCTTCTCCTCCCCTCTCTCCCTCCTCCCTTTCTCCCCGAGCAGCCTTGAGGGGTTAGGCCGAGGGAAAAGAGGGGGAAAAGGGATGAGGAGTGGGTCATTCAGTGCTTCACTGCTGCAGTGTAATTACTCCTGCTAATCAGAGCACTTTACAGCAGCGCTTCTGTTCCTCTAGTCCTCCATCCTCTCACCTCCTCTCTCCCCCTCCCCTCCTCTCTCCCCCACTCTCCCCCTCTCTCCCCCTCCCCTCCTCTCTCCCATACACTCTCCTAATACTGTCCCTTTCTGACTCTCTCTACCCCCACTCTCCCTATTAACTCTCACTCTCTATGGAAAGCAGAACGCCAACTTGAATAATTTCATCCGGGGAGAGAGAAGTGTCGGACTGTGTGTGTGCGTGTGTGTGTGTGGTGTTTACAAGAGGCCTAGACAGATAGAGATGGGCCGTAATGAGACAGTGGGAGAGTGTTCTCTGATAGATAAAGAGGTCATTGTGCGTGTGSTGTGTTTGATAACTGTCCTCCACCCCAACTTGACTGCAAGGAAGCAAGGAGGGAATACAGTGCCTTGACTTTTTCCATGTTTTGTTGTGTTACAGCCTGAATTTAAAATGTATTAAATTGAGATGTTTTGTCACTGGCCTACACACAATACCCCATAATGTCAAAGTGGAATTATGTTTCTATACTTTTTTTGTTGTTGGACAAATTAATTAAAAATGAAATMCTGAAATGTATTTGAGTCAATASGTAMTCAACCCCTTTGTTATGGCAAGCCTAAATACATTCAGGAGTAAAAATGTGCTTAACAAGTKACATAATAAGTTGCATGGATTCACTCTGTTCGCAATAATAGGGTTTAACATGATTTTTGAATGACTYCCTCATCTCTGTACCCCACACATACAATTATCTGTAATGTCCCTCAGTTGAGCAGTCAATTTCAAATACAGATTCAACCACAAAGACCCGGGAGGTTTTCGAATGCRTCGCAAAAAGAAGGGCACCTATTGGAAGATGGGTTAAATATCCCATTGAATATCCCTTTCAGCATGGGGAAGTTATTAACTACACTTTGGATGGTGTAATTATACACCCAATCACTACGAAGATACAGACATCCTTCCTAACTCAGTTACAAGGGATTTCAACAAGAGGCCAATGGTGACTTTAAAACAGTTATATAGAGTTTAATGGCAGTTATAGGAGGAAACTAAGGATTGATCAACAACATTGTAGTTACTTCACAATACTAACCTAATTGAGTGAAAAGAAGGAAGCCTGTACATAATGCAAATATTACAAAACATGCATCCTGTTTGCAACAAGGCACTAAAGTAATACTACAAAAAATGTGGCAAAGAAATTCACTTTTTTTCCTTAATATAAAGTGTTATGTTTGTGGCAAATCAATACATCACCTGTACCACTCTCCATATTTTCAAGTATAGTGGTGGCTGCATCATGTTATGGGTATGCTTGTAATCATTAAGGACTGGGGAGTTTTTCAGGATAAAAAATAAATGGAATGGTCTAAGCACAGGCAAAATCTTAGAGGAAACTTCAGTCTGCTTTCCACCAGACATTTGGAGATTAATTCGCCTTTCAGCAGGACAAAAAACTAAAACACAAGGCCACATTTACACTAAAGTTGCTTACCAAGAAGACAGTAAATGTTCCTGAGTGGCCTAGTTACAGTTTTGACTTAAATCTACTTGAAGATCTATGGCATGACCTGCAAATGCTTATTGCTACGAAGGGTGCTTCTACAAAGTATTGACTCAGGGGTGTTAATACTTATGTAAGTGAGATATTTCTGTATTTCATTTTCTAATACATTTGCAAAAAAAATAAAAATATGTGTTCACTTTGTCATATTGTGTGTAGATGGGTGAGGAAAACATCTATTTAATCCATTTTGAATTCAGGCTGTAACAACAAAATGTGGAGTAAGTCAAGGGGTATGAATACTTTCTGAAGGCATTGTATAGGGTTAACTTTACAATAAAAAACCTAAAATGCCAAATAAAATACAATTACATAGCATTTCTCTATCCTCCTCCASTCCCCCTAATAAACAGTTATTCATGAGCCTGGGCTCATAAAAGCTCAGGGAAGTTTTATTTGTTTCAGAGACGTTTAAAATCCATTGAAGCTGAAATAAAACAGTTAAACCACGGCCGCATTTGGGTAACACGCTTAGCCGACCGAGACAGGCACTGGAGCCGCAGGTTGATTTCCCAGTTAACTGCCTTACCTTCTAGATCAGCACAGGGCTGATGCATACATGCAGGTAAGCATGAGATATGAGAGAAAAGCAGAGAGAAAGAGAATGGGGAGAAAGAGAGAGAAAGAGGGCAAGGGGATATAGAAAGAAAGAGAGAAAAAAGAGATACAGCTGGAAGGAGGAAAAGAGAAAGTTTGTGTTGGTGACAGTGAGTGTTGAGTCACTCTGACTCACTGTGATCACCCCAGATTGCCATCTGTACGGTACCGGATTAAATGGACACGGCTATCAGAACTCACACACACCGTCTCCAAAGGTGTGAATAAATGGTGTGTGTGTGGGTGGTCATTGTAGAATTATATGGCTGACGTAGTCGCTGCATGCACTGTATGACTCACACAGTGTAAAAAGTGGAAAGAGGGGAATTTGAAGTGATTGTGGAAATCTCATCTTTGGGATCCTCTTGTTTTATCACCATAATGCTAAACCGACTGTAACTGATTGGTGAATAGAGATGGAAGGAGAAGCGCACTTCCTGAAAGTTCAAGCATGTTCTGTTACACCTGCACTGGGACTGACAGACTGGAAACGTGACTACCATTCCTACTGGCCACACACTTGTGACCTGACCTTGGCCTAAAAGAATTCCCTGAAATCGATACCATGCCTTTAAATAGGTTGAGTTTTATTTTTGTGTCTTGGTGTGACGTGGCTGTGAGCAGGGAGTGTCCAGTGTGGAACGGTATTCTCTACAGTTTCAGTAAACCTATCCCTCCCGAAGGACAAAGGAATTAACCTTTCATCGCCAAGGAAACACCAGATATATCTGAGTCTTAACAAGCTGCAGAATTTAACAAATGTACCCTAAAGAAGTCCCATCAGTGTTCCTGGGAGCGTAAATGACTATGCATTCAATTCAATGTGAGGAAAAAAAAACTGAAAAAACAGCCTTTCAGTAATAAAAGAAGTGCTGAATTTCGACAGTTCGTTATTATTGTGATGTCCACTGCTTTTCGTTGTGTCAAAACTCAAGAACCACAATCACTGACCAGAATGCCTTCCATACTTCACTGTGTTCTTAAAGTTCCATTGCAGCCATTTATTCTCAATACAAATCATTTCTGGTAACAATTAAACATATACATGATGTTTTTAATTAAAAGGTCAAAAGAAAGAAAAATAGCTCTTAGCAAGGAGCAATTTCTTCAAGTGGGGTGGGGAAAACTGAAAACTAAGGCAGTTGGAACTCTTTCTTTGCTTATAACTAATTTACAGCCTGGTGATGTCAAAACTCCATCCCACCAAAACAGGCAGAAATTTCAGGCAGTATTTTCAAACAGCTCTTTCACTAAAATGGCATTATCATAATTTTCACAGTATTATACCAACCTCACTCATAGTGTGGAAAGATACACTCGCCAGCCAGTTTATTAGGTACACCACCACGTTTCACAAAAAGGATGGCTCCTACAGACAGTGAGTCACTTGGCCATGGCTTGCTATCTAAAGCAGGCAGCCAGGTATCGAGGCATTCAGTTCCTGTTCGACTGAATGTTACAATGGGCATAACGAGTGACCTAAGTGACTTTGAGTCTGGTTTGATCATCGGTGCCAGGCGCGCCGGATCCAGTATCTCAGAAACAGCTGGCCTCCTGGGCTTTTTACGAAGGGAATGGTGCAGCAAACACAAAATCCAGTCAACAGCAGTCCTGTGGGCGACAACAGCTTGTGGATAAGCAACGACGAAGGAGAATTACAAGAATCGGGCACGCTAACAGGCGTGCCACAAACAGACAAATAACGGCGCAGTACAACAGTGGTGTGCAGAACGACATCTCGGGAACGCACTACTTGTCGATCCTTGTCACGGATGGGCTATTGCAGAAAACGACCAAACTGGGTTCCCCTCCTATCTGTTAAACACAAGAAGAAGCGGCTCCAGTGGGCACGTGGTCACCAACACTGGACAATTGAGGAGTAGAAAAATGTTCCCTGGTCCGACGAATCCCGGTTCTTGTTGCGTTATGCTGATGGCAGAGTCAGGATTTGGCGTAAGCAGCATGAGTCCATGGACCCATCCTGTCTGATGTCAACAGACCAACATCCCTGTGGAACGTTTCCAACTTTTAGGTCTGACCTGGTGTTTATAAAACACAGGAAAATCATATTATTTGAGGGCTGAGGAAGCCTGCATGGGGTTCTGTTCTGTTGGGGATTACTCCTTCATATCCACACCACCACAGAGAGAGACAAGYCCCATCTCCACCATCCACCATACTCCCCTCGGGGTGTGGATACTGGCAGACATACTGTAGCTACATCTAATGCTWGAAYCATAACAGTTTTATTACACAACACACACAGTAGGAGTGCGTGACACAGCAGATAACAGGGTAACCACTACAAAGAACACGCACTGTATGTACGTTGCCAAGGGAAGCAGAAGCAAGAAGGCCTCTGGGCAGCCATGGTGAATGGTGTTGCTGGCACACTGGAAAATAGCAGTTGATCATTAATGCAATTTACAGAGAAACAGAAAGAGAGAGAGGAAATGGGACAATTTATAAAAATGTCTCCTCTTTAGTGAGTTAAGCCTGATGAAAACCAGACCCCTCCAGTAGCACTTCTCTCTCTTCTTCATCTTCTTTCGCTACTTGGAGGGGTCTCTGGGTTTTCATAAGGCTTACACTCACTAAAGAGGAGACATTTTTATAAAGATTGTTCCCATTTCCTTCCTCCTCTCTTCTTCTCGTTTCTCCTGTAAATTGCTTAATGAATCAATGTATCTTTTCACAGTGTGCCAGCAACAACCATTCAATGGCTGCCCAGAGGCCCTTCCTTGCTTCTGCTTCCTTGGCAACGTACTACAGCCGTGCAAATGTATGTTCTTTGTATGGTTACCTGTTATCTGCTGTGTCCACGCACTCTACTGTGTGTGTTGTGCTAATAAAACTGTTATGTTTCCCAGATTAAGATGTGTGCTTCAGTTATGGTCTGCCAGTATCCACACCCGAGGGGAGTATGGTGGATGGTGGAAGAATGGGCTCTTGTCTCTCTTGTGGTGGTGTGGATATGAAGGGAGTATCCCCAATCAGAACAGAACCCATGCAGGCTTCCTGCAGCCCTCAACAATAAGTATGATTTTCCTGTGTTTTATAAACTACCAGGGTCAGACCTAAAAGTTCAGAAACGTTCCACAGGGATGTTGGTCTGTTGCACCAGCAGGATGGTCCATGGACTCATGCTGCTTACCGCCAAATCCTGACTCTGCCATCAGCATTAAGCCAACAGAACCGGGATTCGTGCGGCACCGGGAATTTTCTACTCCTCAATTGTCCAGTGTTGGTGACCACGTGCCACCTGAGCCCTTCTTCCTGTGTTTTACAGATAACGGAGGTGGAACCCAGTTTGGTCGTTTTTCTGCAATAGCCATCTGTGACAAGATGACGAGTGTGCGTTCCCGATGATGTGTTTCTGCACACCCTGTTGTACTGCGCCGTTATTGTCTGTTTGTGGCACGCTGTTTAGCCGTGCCCGATTCCTTCTTGTAATTCCCTTCGTCGTGTCTTTATCCACAAGCTTTGTCCGTCACAAGGACATCGTTGACTGATTTTTGTGTTTGCTTGCAACCATCTCTTTCGTAAAAAGCCAGGAGGGCCAGCTGTTTCTGGAGATACTGGATCCGGCGCAGCCTGGCTCCGATGAACAAACAGACTCAAAAGTCCCTTAGGTCAGCTCGTTATGCCCAATTGTAAGCAATTAGTCGAACCAGCAACTGAATGCTCGAATCTGGCTTGCCTGCTTTAGATAGCAAGCCATGGCAAGTGACTCACTGTCTCGTAGGCAGCCATCCTTTTTGTGAAACGTGGTGGTGGTGACTAATAAACTGGCTGGTCGAGTGTATCTTTCCACACTATGAAGTGAGGTTGGTATATACTGTGGAAAATTATGATAATGCCATTTAGTGAAAGAAGCTGTTTGAAATATCTGCCTGAAAATTTCTGCCTGTTTTGGTGGGCATGGAGTTTTGACATCACCAGGCTGTAAATTAGTTAACTAGAATAAGAAGAGTTCCAACCTGCATACAGTGTTTTCAGTTTTTCCCCACCCGCCTTGAAGAAATTGCTCTTTGCTAAGAGCTATTTTTCTTTCTTTTGACCTTTTAATTAAAAACATCATGTATATGTTTAATTGTTACCAGAAATGATTTGTATTGAGAATAAATGGCTGCAATGGAACTTTAAGAACACAGTGAAGTATGGAAGGCATTCTGGTCAGTGATTGTGGTTCTTGAGTTTTGACACAACGAAAAGCAGTGGACATCACAATAATAACGAACTGTCGAAATTCAGCACTTCTTTTATTACTGAAAGGCTGTTTTTTCAGTTTTTTTTTCCTCACATTGAATTGAATGCATAGTCATTTACGCTCCCAGGAACACTGATGGGACTTCTTTAGGGTACATTTGTTAAATTCTGCAGCTTGTTAAGACTCAGATATATCTGGTGTTTCCTTGGCGATGAAAGGTTAATTCCTTTGTCCTTCGGGAGGGATAGGTTTACTGAAACTGTAGAGAATACCGTTTCCACTGGACACTCCCTGCTCAAGCACGTCACACAGACAACAAAAATAAAACTCACCTATTTAAAGGCATGGTATCGTATTTCAGGGAATTCTTTTAGGCCAATGTCAGGTCACAAGTGTGTGGCCAGTAGATGGTAGTAACGTTTCCAGTCTGTCCCCAGTCCAGTGCAGGTGTACAGAACATGCTTGAATTTCAGCGATGGCTTCTCTTCATCTCTATTCCACAATCGTTCAGTCGGTTTAAGCATTATGGTGATTAAACAAGAGGAATCCCAAAGATAGATTTCCACAATCACTTCAAATTCCCTCTTTCACTTTTTACACTGTGTGACGTTGCATACAGTGGCATGCGCGCCTACGTCAGCCATATAATTCTACAATGAACCATCACACACACACATTTATTCACAACTTTGGAGACGGTGTGTGTGAGTTCTTGATAGCCGTGTCCTTTAATCCGGTACCGTACAGATGGAATCTGGGGTGATCACCAAAAGTTTGGAAAAAAAAGTAGAGTGACTCAACACTCATGTACAACACAAACTTTCTCTTTCCTCCTTCAGCTGTATTCTTTTTTCTCTCTTTCTTTTATATCCCTTGAACCTCTTTCTCTCTTTCTCCCATTTCTCGTTCCTCTGCTTTTCTCTATATCTCATGCTGTACCTGCATGTATGCATAGCCCTGTGCTGGATACTTAGAAGGTAAGGCAGTTAACTGGGAAATAACCTGCGGCTCCAGTGCCTGTCTCGGTCGGCTAAGCGTTACCCAATGCGGCCGTGGTTAACTGTTTTATTTTCCGCTTCAATGGATTTTAAAACGTCTCTGAAACAAATAAACTTCCTGAAGCTTTTATGAGCCCAGGCTCATGAATATACTTGTTTTCTTCGGGCGGGAGTGAGGAGATAGAGAATGCCTATGGTTATTCGTATTTTTATTCTGGCCATTTTAGGTTTTTTTATTGTAAAGTTAACCCTATAGAATGCCTTCTAGAAAGTATTCATACCCCTTACTTACTCACATTTTGTTGTTACATCTGGAATTCCAAAATTGGATTAAATAGACTGTTTTCCTCATCTACACACAATATGACAAAGTGAACACATATTTTTTTTTTTTTGCAAATGTTTAGAAAATGAATATACGAAATATCTCACTTACATAAGTTAACACCGTGATCAATACTTTGTAGAGCACCTCGTTCGTAGCAATAAGCCATTTGCAGGTCATGCATAAGATTCTTCAAGTAATTTTAAGTCACAAACTGTAACTAGGCCACTCAAGAACATTTATGTCTTCTGGTAAGACACTTAGTGTAAAATGTGGCTTGTGGTTTTTTAGTTTTTGTCCTGTGAAAGGCGAATTAATCTCCAAATGTCCCTGGGTGGAAAGCAGACTGAGTTTCCCTCTAAGATTTTGCCTGTGCTTAGACATTTCCATTTATTTTTTTAATCCTAGAAAACTCCCCAGTCTTAATGATTCAAGCATACCAATAACCATGATGGCAGCACCACTATACTTGAAAATATGGAGAGTGGTACAGGTGATGTATGATTTGGCACAATACATAACATTTAAATATTAGGAAAAAAAGTGAATTCTTTGCCAATTTTTGTAGTATTACTTTAGTGCGTGTTGCAAACAGGATGCAGTTTTGTAATATTTGCATTATGTCGGCTCTCTTCTTTTCACTCAATTAGGTTAGTATTGGAAGTACTACAATGTTGTTGATCAATCCTTAGTTTCCTCCTATAACTGCCATTAAACTCTATATAAACTGTTTTAGAATCACCATTGGCCTCTTCGTTAAATCCTTGTACTGCGTTAGGAAGGAATGCTCTGTATCTTCGGTAGTGATGGGTGGTATAATTACACCATCCAAAGTGTAGTTAATAACCTTCCCATGCCATGAAACGGGATATTCAATGGGATATTTAACACATCTTCAATAGGGTGCCCTTTTTTTGCGATTTGCATTCGAAAACCTCGCGGGTTCTTTGTGGTTGATCTGTATTTTTGAAATTGACTGCTC
Source organism: Salvelinus sp. IW2-2015 (assembly GCF_002910315.2). Lineage (NCBI taxonomy): Eukaryota > Metazoa > Chordata > Actinopteri > Salmoniformes > Salmonidae > Salvelinus > Salvelinus sp. IW2-2015. The sequence continues at coordinate 57,048 of NW_019945084.1, forward strand.
AACTGAGGGACCATTACAGATAATTGTAATGTGTGGGGTACAGAGATGAAGGCAGTCATTCAAAAATATTTATAATCCCTATTATTGCGAACAGAGTGATCCATGCAACTTATTATGTGACTTGTTAAGCACATTATTTTTACTCTGAATGTATTTAGGCTTGCCATACAAAGGGTTGAATACCTATTGACTCAAATACATTTCAAGAAGTTTATTTTTTAATTAATTTGTCCAAACAAAAAAAACGTATAGAAACATAATTACTTGACATTATGGGTTAATTGTGTGTAGGCAGTGACAAAACATCTCAATTTAATACATTTTAAAATTCAGGCTGTACCACAAAAACATGGAAAAAGTCAGGCCTGATATTCCTCCTTGCTTCTTGCAGTCAAGTTGGGGGTGGAGGCAGTTTATCAAACACAGCACACGCACAATACCTCGTTTATCTATCAGAGAAGACATTCCCACTGCTCATTACGGCTCCATCTCTATCTTTCTAGGCCTTTGTAAACAACACACACACACGCACACACACATCCGGTGTATGTCCGACACTTCTCTCTCCGGATATGAAATTATTCAAGTTGGCGTTCTGCTTTCCATAGAGAGTTGAGAGTTAATAGGGAGAGTTGGGGGGTAGAGAGAGTCAGAAGGGACAGTAATTAGGAGAGTGTATGGGAGAGAGAGGGAGGGGGAGAGAGGGGAGAGTGGGGAAGAGAGGAGGGGAGGGGAGAGAGGAGGTGAGAGGAATGAGGACTAGAGAACAGAAGCGTGCTTGTAAAGTGCTCTGATTAGCAAGGAGTGAATTACACTGCAGCAGTGAAGCATGAATGACCCACTCTCATCCTCTTTCCCCCTCTTTTCCCTGGCTAACTAAGGCTGCTCGGGGAGAAAGGGAGGAGGGAGAGGGGGAGAGAGAAGAGGCTGAGAAAGAGAGAGTGGGAAGAGATAAGGAGGAGAGATAAAGAATTTCTCCCTCCTTTAATCTAAGAAGGGTCTGTAGGTGATAAACTGAAGTCATCGAAAGCTATCACTTTCGTGTAAGGAAGTGCTGCAATACCCTGTCACACACACGAGTTCTGCACACTCACCGACACAACACAACCAACCGCATCGTGGACAGGAGAGAGCAGCTGAAGCTGAGAGATGAACGAGATGACCAGAGAAGGGAAGGCAGAGAGAGAGAGATGTGAGCTGGAGAGGATGAGAGAGAGAAATGTGACTGAGAGAGATGGTGAACGCTGAGAGAAGGATGAGAGAGAGATTGTGATTTGCGAGAGAGAGAGAGAGATGTGACTGAAGAAGAGATGTGAGCTGAGAGAGAGAGAGAGAGGTGAGCCTGCAGAGAGAGAGAGAATGTGAGCATGAGAGAGAGAAGAGATGGTAGCTGAGAGAGTGACGAGAGAGATGTGAATCTTTGAGAGAGGTGGTGATCTGAGAGAGAGAGAGGTGGTGAGCTGAGAGAGGATGAGAGAGAATGTGAGTAGAGCGAGAGATGTGAGCTGAGAGAGGATGAGAGGAGAGATGTGAGCTGAGAAAGATGAGAATGTGAGCTGAGCGAGAGAGAGATGTGAGCTGAGAGAGAGAGAGATGTGAGTAGAGAGAGATTGAGCTGAGAGAGATGTGAGCTTGAGAGAAAGAGAGAGAGAGAGACAGAGAGAGAAGAGAGTGTCAGTCTGTGTGGTCTGCTGCAGAGTGTTGGTGTCATAAAGGTCCCCAGAGAAACCTGAGTGTGAGCTGGGGGAGGAGAAACCACAGACTCTTAATCGACCTCTCAGTCCACACAGAACAGCACAGCACAATCTGATGCATCCCCTCTCTCTCTCAATCTTCTCTCATTGTGAGTGATTCGGCCACTTGGGAAAACAGCTGGAATATGAAGGGAATGTGAAAATGCTGCCGCAGCTACTTTCAAAACACACACACTACACACACACACACACTCAACACAACACCCAAACACAACACACACACACACGACACCCACACACAACACACACAAACCCACCCACCACTACACACACACACACACACACAACACATAACACTGTGTCAGCAAGAATTGAATCTGCATAACAATTGACTGGGTTGGCTAGATTCAATAGATCAAGTGTTAACCGCCGAAGTCTGGATAATTTTTTTATTGAAAACGGTTTGGCTGCTCCACTGGCTCCCATAGGCAAACTTTTGATTGGATGTTACTTTCAAGAACCTCCCGCAACACGCCCGTAGAGGGGTTGCTGTGTGTTATTGTGCGTCTGTTATCCTGTCAGTAGTTGTGGGCCTATGCTAGTTTCAAGTTATGAAAGGGTTGGCCGACCTCTGCGATTTAATTTTCAAT
>NW_019945084.1:59416-76908 GCF_002910315.2 Salvelinus sp. IW2-2015
AGAGAGAGAGAGAGAGAGAGAGAGAGAGAGAGAGAGAGAGAGAGAGAGAGAGAGAGAGAGAGAGAGAGAGAGAGAGAGAGAGAGTTCCTACTGCTGCCCTCCCAGGCCTGGCCTGCAGCACCAGAGGTTAAGCTGAACACACTGACCCTCTAAAGCCCCTGACTTTGTACTGCGGGTACTCCACATGGTGTGTGTCATGTTATGTACAGAGATCACAGTCATGCTACCATATAGAGAAGAACTTGGAGTGCGTCCCAAATGGCACCCTATTCCCTATATAATAGTGCACTAATTTTGACCAGAGCCCTATGAGTTCTGGTCAAAAGTAATGCACTATGTAGGAAATAGGGTGCGGCCCTGGTGAAAGAGTCATAATGTGCTGCTGGGCTTGGGTTATTATGTGGGTAAGTGACAGTTTGCCTCCCATCTCCTCCTCCTCCTCTCGAAGCATTCCCCCTTTTTCTCCAGATAGCATCTTAGCCGGAGCCCATCTGCCTATAAGAACAAGCATTCACATGTGTGCACTGTCACTCAAACATCTGCTTAGGGACATCGTCGTGACTAAACCCAGGCTCAGAACTACTTGAAGAAGGATGTATACAGTTATAGTTTAGGAAATTMTATTTTTTCATTATGGGGAAACATATCTTTTTTGTTTGTTTTTATTTCCCTGGTCCCCATTGTAAATTCCCTTTTTGATATACCGGTGTGCTAACTACAGTACAATGTGCTGGTTCCAAGGAGAKTTGATGTAGGTTGCTTAGCCAATGATAATGTATTCCTAAACTGGCTATTATTACTACTGGTTAAGTGTGTGATTTATTTTAATAAAACATTCTTACCGTAAAATAATGACCTCATATGAAAATGACCTTTTCCTGTCTTATATAATAGCATTCTCTCCTTTTACCTCTCTTCCTTCACTCTCCTTAGATCCTCTCTTCCCGTCCTACACGTCTCCCACCTTTCCCCRGGACCMGTCTTCCCCCTCTTTCACAGACATCTTCCCACCAGACAGCTCCAGCAGCCCCTCCCCGGGGGGAGAGAGCACCACGGCCCGGCCCAGCCCTCACTTCATCAGACCGGGCTTCAACGAGAACCTCATCCCCATCTACTGCTCCATCCTGGCTGCTGTGGTGGTGGGGCTGGTGGCCTACATCGTCTTCAAAAGGTGAGGGGCCATGGAGTGGGAGCATAGACAAAGCAGGGAGATAGGATATGAGCACAGGTAGAAGCAGCTATCACACAGATAGAGGAATATATCACACAGATAGAAGCAGCTATCACACAGATAGAAGCAGCTATCACACAGATAGAAGAATATATCACACAGATAGAAGCAGCTATCACACAGATAGAAGCGCTATCACAACAATAGAAGCAGCTATCACAACAGATAGAAGCCAGCTATCACACAATAGAAGCAGCTATCAACGCAGCGGATAGGACCAGATACAAAGCAGGGAGGATGATACATGTATGCAGACAGTGGGCTCAGGCTGGAGGAGGGAGAGAGAGTGAACTAGGACAGAGAGGTTGACTAGTCAGGGAAGGGAATGACAGGCAGGATGGTGTTGAGTGAGTAGCCCATGGCTAAAGAAGGCAGGGAGCCAGATAGAGAGCGACTGTATGTGAAATATTCAGGCCTGTTGGAATGGCAAGACATTGACCCAGTTACACCACATGATTACACACACACACACACACACACACACACACACACACACACACACACCACACACACACACACACACACCACACACACACACACACACACACACACACACACACACACACACACACACACACACACACACACACACACACACACACACACACCACACACACAACACACACAACACACCCATAATGCCATTTCAAAGTCACACACTCAGAGTAAAAAAGGATTGACAGAGTGAGTGACATATTACACATTAGAAATGACGCACACAGATGCACGCACACATAACCCACACAAGCATTTGCACACAACACATACAACACACGCCGATTCAAAACACACCATGTACCAAGTAAACAAGCTCATCATTCAAATCCAGTATCGATTGTAAAGTGCAGTCCAGTTGAAATCCGATGGCTACTCGTCAACACAAACAGTTACGCGGGCTACTTTAATATCTGTCTCCTTCCACTGTATAAACAGTCCAACACTGTCTGTTAAAAGGCTTTGATTGACTGATTGATTAGATCATTAGGACTAGGAGGCTGCTCCAGCCAGAGACAAACATACAGTAAAAATGACGGAGGATTTAAACCACGATGAGGCCAGAAGGCTTGTTTCCCTGCTGGTCCTTTAGGTTTACTGGAAGACTTTCAGAGATGTTTGATGACTGATCCCTCCTCGTCCCTTCCACGTTCCTGATGACCATCCCAACCACAAAACGTCCATTACTCGCATCACATCAATTAAACCACTTCGGGAACACAGTGTTGTGGGCATGACTCACTTCTTTCCCGTTCACACCTTCCCAGGTGGAACAGCTGCAAGCAGAACAAACAGCCGGCTAACAACCACCAAGCCACAGCAGCCAATCAAACGGTGACGCGGAGGGGAGAAGCTGCACAGCGACACGGCCATCTCAGTGGACAGCCAGAGTCTGCAGGAGCAGCAGCATGCAGCCCAGGCCCAGGTCCAGACACAGAGACAGGAACAGGAACAGATAGGTGAGCTCCCATAATACTGTTACCACTGTTACCCTACAACACACACTTACACTTTACACTTAGCTAGATGCTGTAATGGATGTCTGTGTGTTTCACCTGTTGGGTCTGTTAGGAGATTCTATGCTAGCTGGACTAGGCATATACAAGTGAGAGATGAAAGTGGTAACAAAGTGAATTTAGGATACATATTTTATTATTGTACATAGCGAGTCTCAGATATTATCTCGTTGTGTGTACATACTTAGATACGACTTTGGAAATGTCACAAAATAAGTCTTAACATGGAGTTATGAAGAGAGGGAAGGATGAATCGTGTTTTATCAATGTATACCCCTTACCTATGCTACAATTGACCCAGCCTTCGAATTTGGGAGACAGAGAGAGAGAGAGAGAGAAGAAGAGAGACAGAGACAGAGACAGAGACAGAGACAGAGAAAGAGAGAAGAGAGAGAGAGAGAGAGAGAGAGAGAGAGAGAGAGAGAGGAGAGAGAAGAGAGAGGAGAAAGAGAGAAGAGAAGAGAGAGAGGGAGAGAGAGAGAGAGGAGACGAGAAAGAGAGGAACAGGTGTCCAATATTTCGTGGAGAGACAGCACCACTGCCTTGTGGGAAATACATGATGAATGGTCGTGAAGGAGGAGAGCAACTTTTTAAACGGAACAAGAAAGTGAAAACAAAAGCAAGAGCTTCAGGAATGTGAAGTGGTCTCTCTATAGAGCCTGGAGCAACCCATCTTCCTTTAATTCAGAAATCCATGGCAGAGACACAGTCAGTCCTCTTATACTGAGGAGAACCATGCTCTACTTACTCCTCTCTCCGTCTCTTTAGCTCTTTCAACTTATCTCTCTCTTTCTGTGTCTCTCTACATATCTACTCTTTCTCCCTCCCTTTCTGTCTCCCCTTTTCTTTATTTCTCTCTCTCTGGAGTCTCAGTGGCATGGCACAGTTTCTATCCCCTCAGAGGAGTGATAGAGAGAGCTTTGTCGTCAAAAGGAAGAGAGGAGACCAACTACAGAGTGAAGTTTGTTTTTCCAACCTCCTAAGTGCTGAGCCAGAGCCTAAGGGGCCCTACACATCCAGTGACTCAGCGTCTCTCTCTATGCAGTCATGAATGCATAACTGAAGACGTTATGAATAGTAATGAGGTAGTTCAGAAGACAATTATAAAGTTATGTTCGTGAATCGTGAGTTAACTTATGCACCATCACCTGATCTGACCCTGGACCTCTGCTGTTTTGGATCTTACCCASAACCTAAATGCATACCCATGCCCATGTGATGTCTGGGAAGCCTGGGAAATGCTGCTATTGTTTTATTTTGRGTWGRGGGAATTCTATTCATTTCCCCCCACTCAGAAATGCAAAGCCTCAGTATAATGGAGAAAAGGGGGCATCTTTTCCTGGGMATTAGCATGTGATTGGGTCATTYAGMWGATGCCCGCCCCTTTAACCCTTGTTTCTMTGTGTGATTGGCTCATTAGCAGGTGTTGTGTGATGGAGGCCAGGCCCGATCCCCCTGCCTGTTTAAATCTGATCCAGCAACAGTGTTTAATGTCTGCTAATTAGCGTCAGCGCTGTCTTTTGGCGCAGAAGCCATTAAAATACAGTACTGCACACAGCATGCTGTGGGTTGGGCYGCTACTCCACTAGTAAATGGGGACTTGTTAAAATATAAAACACCCAAGGGGGTGAGAATATGTACAATAAATCCATAAAATCACATGGATTTCCCTTTTCAAATGAACCATATTTTACACATACAGTATGACTGAAAAGCCCACAGCAGTCTTTGTAGACGGTGTCATACCCAGTCAAAACAAGTCAATTAAGATTTCAAGTGAAATATGAAAATCTATAAAAGATGCCATGTGCTTTGATTGACAAGCTCAAAAGYACTCCCCGCATCCCTGCCTTGGGGTAAGAACTCCCAAAAGACTTACAGACATCTATAATAAGTCTTCTCTACTCTCCAGTGCAATCTGGTGATCTTTTAAAAAGCAATCTGTCTTTTCCCTCTGAGGCCAGGCCCCTTCCCCTTTAGGCTGGAGTATTCCGTCCTCAAGGGGCAGAGGGGTGTTTAAAATTTAAATGGGACTCTAACCTCTCACTCATCTCTCATCATCGTGCCTCTGTCCTTAATCTGATCCCATTCTCTACCTGAACGATAGTCACGGAAACTGTCAATCAAAGTCTGCTCGTCCCAGGTTGTAGGGGCAGTGGGCTAAACCTAGTAGTACAACGCTAGTGTAGTAGGAGAGTAGCTAGTGTAGTAGGAAAGTAGCTATTAGGGGTAGGAGTGTAGCTAGTGCTTTAGGAGAGTGGCTAGTGGGGTAGGAGAGTAGTTAGTGGGGTAGAGGAGTAGCTGGTAGGGTAGGAGAGTAGCTAGTGCATTGGGAGAGTAGCTAGTGCAGTAAGAGAGTAGCTAGTGTAGTAGGAGAGTAGCTAATGGGGTAGGAGAGTAGCTAGTGGGGTAGGATAGTAGCTAGTGGGGTAGGAGAGTAGCTAGTGGGGTAGGAGAGTAGCTAGTGGGGTAGGAGAGTAGCTAGTGGGGTAGGAGAGTAGCTAGTGAGGTAAGGAGAGAGCGTAGATGGGTAGGAGGAGTAGTAGAGGGAGTGGAGAGTAGCTAGATGGTAGCGAGAGTAGCTAGAAGGGGTAGGAGGAGCTGGTGGGTAGGAGAGTAGCTAGTGGGGTAGGAAGAGTAGCTTAGTGGGTAGGAGAGTAGCTAGTGGGTAGAGAGTAGTAGTTGTAGGAGAGTAGCTAGAAGGGTAGGATAGTAGCTAGTAGAGTAGATGGAGGGGTGGGGAGTAGCTAGAGTGGGTAGGAGAGTAGCTAGATGGGTAGGAGAGTAGCTAGAGGGGAGGAGAGTAGCTAGATGGTAGGAGAGTAGCTAGAAGGGTAGTAGAGTAGCTGGTGGGTAGGAAGTAGCTAGATGGTAGGAGAGTAGCTAGTGGGTAGAGAGTAGCTAGATGGTAGGAAGTAAGCTAGTAAGGTAGGAAGTAGCTAGATGGGTAGGAAAAGTAGCTAGATGGGTAGGAGAGTGCTTGGGGTAGGAGAGTAGCTAGTGGGTAGAAGAGTAGCTCGTGGGGTAGGATAGTAGTAGTAGGGTAGAGAGTAGCTAGATGGGTAGGAGAGTAATTAGTGGGTAGAAGAGTAGCTAGATGGGTAGGAGAGTAGCTAGTTGGTAGGAAGATAGCTAGTGGGGTAGGAGAGTAGCTAGTGGGGTGAAGAGTAGCTAGTGGGTAGGAGATAGCTAGTGGGGTAGAAGAGTAGCTAGTAGGGTAGGAGAGTAGCTAGTAGAGTAGAAAAGTAGCCATGGGTGGAGAGTAGTGTAGGGTAAGAGTAGCTAGATGGTCGAAGTAGCTAGTGCATTTGGAGATAGCTAGTAGGTAGGAGAGTAGCTAGATGGTTAGAGAGTAGCTAGTGGGAAGAATAGTGAGCTAGTGGGTAGGAAGTAGATAGTGGGTAGGAATAGGTAGCTGAGGTGTAGAGAGTAGCTATATGGTAGGAGAGAAGCTAGAAGCGGTAAGAAGAGTAGGCTTGGTGGGTGGAGGTAAGCTAGGGGTAGGAGAGTAGCTAGTGGGGTAGGAGAGTAGCTAGTGGGGGTAGGAGAGTAGCAGTGGTAGGAGAGTAGCTAGTGGTAGGAAGTAGCTAGTAGGAGAGTAGAGGAGTAGCGTAATGGTAGGAGAAGTAGCTAGTGGTAGGAGAGGAGGCTAGAGGGGCTACGGAGATGTACTAGATGGGTAGGAGAGTAGCTAGAGGGTTAGGTAGAGTAGCTGTGGGGTAGGAGAGTAGCTAGATGGGTAGGAGAGTAGCTTAGGTGGGGTACGATGAGACTGGGGTAGGAGAGTAGCTAGTAGGGTAGGAGAGTAGCTAGTGGTAGGAAGAGTAGCTAGATGGGTAGAGAGTAGCTAGTGGGGAGGAGAGTAGTTAGTGGGGTAGAATGAGTAGCTCGTGGGGTAGGATAGTAGCTAGTAAGGGTAGGAGAGTAGCTAGATGGGTAGGAGAGTCATTAGGGGACTAGAAAGTAGACTAGATGGTGGGTAGAGAGACTAGTCTGAGTAGGTAGGTAGGCTAGATACGTGCTAGGATGAGTGCTAGTGGGTGACAGAGTGCGTTGCGGTAGTGGTAAGTAAATAGCCTAGTGGGTAAGAAGAGTGAGTAGGGTAAGGAGAGCCTAGCTTAGTAGAGTAGATAAAGGTCCAGCCAGTGGGGTAGTGATGATAGCTTAGTAGGGTAAGAGGAGGTGCTGAGGATGGTTCGGGAAAGGTACGAGTGCATCGTTGAGACTATGGGAGTACGGTTTATGCGAGAGTAGGCTAATGGTTAGGAGTATTGAGCTGATGTGGGGAGGGAAACTAGTTGTTAAGCTAGTGCGGGTACCGACATGATTAGCTAGATCAGTCGGATGAGTGTAGGTTCTCTAGTAGTAGTACGGAGCAGTAGCTAGTGGGGTGGAGAGCTAGCCTCCAAGTACGCGCAAGTACAGAGTAGCTAGTGGTTAGGAGAGTATAGCTAGTGGGGACACGATATACGTCATGGAAGGGTGGTAGAGAGTAAGAAAGAGACTAGTAGAGTTGAGGAGGTTGCTAGTCGAAGTGCGAAGATGTAGCTAGTGGGGTGGAGAGAGTATGCTATACGGCAGAAGATAGCATAGATGGTTGAGGGAAGAGTAGCTAGTGGGGAAGTAAATAGTTAGCTAAGTAAGTAAGGGGGTAGCAACGAGTAGTCTAGAGTAAGAGAGTAAGCTAGTAGAGTAAGGAGAGGAGTTCGATAGGAGAAGAAGAGAGTAGACTAGTAGAGTGAGGAGTATAGCTAGTGGGATGGGTAGAGTAGGAAGAGCAGTCACAGCAGAAGAGTAGCATAGAGTGGTTAAGGAGGAGTAGAAGTGGGGGAGAATAGTGAGCTAGTGCAGAGGTAGGAGAGTATGCATAGTAGAGAGAGTGAGACTGAGAGAGGAGGAGGGAGAGTAGTAGATTGTGGCAGGGTAGCCACGCGAAGTAGCTCGTCGGAAGTTGAGGTGTAGAGTAGCTGCCGATGGCATGTATTTAGAGCTTGAGATATGAAGAAGCGACGTGGATGTCACCAGGCTCTAAGAGAGACCATCTTGCAACTTGCTAGGGAAAGCTCGCTACGCCTTTGGGAGTTTCAGGCATCTTGCTATGTCGACATCATGCATGAAATAAGCTTGTACGTATCGCAGGACAAATACTGACGTATTGCTTGTCCAAAGCACTTTGAGACTAAATGAAAAGACTATATAAATGCTAATCCATTATTGGTATTAATCATGATAAATGTAACATATTGTAGTGAGGACCTCTGTATTGAGTAAAATAGAATAACTTGAGTCTGTATTGACTCAGTTCTAAAAGAAAGAGGGAATTTAGTGGTGGGAGGGGTACAGTGTGACAATCGACAGAGAAGCTAAGGCCAGGTCACATTTACTTTTACATGTACACTTTGGAAATTTAGCAGACGCTCTTATCCAGAAGCACTTACAGTCAAGTGCAGTTCAATTAAGGTAGGTAAGACAACCACAAATCACAGTCCCTGTTTAAGCAAAATCACATCACAGAGAGGGTAATCGAATGTGAGGAGGAATGTGAGACGCCTCAAGGTGCCAGAGGCAATGAGGTACATGTAACTGCCGGCTGATTGACAGGTAGTGTATGAGGGGTCCTGGTCAAATGACCCTGGGGCAACAGAAGGTAATCAGCATGTCTCCTGTATTCCATTCTTGCCATTAAGAGGAGAGCAGTTGATTGCCTATTCACTACCGATCTCAATCMCAGTCTTAATCAGCTATCTTTAAAGCTTCGGAGTGGCCTGAAATMAAATCAGCATCGGCTGAACATGCTAATGGAAGATCGACTGTTAGATCGACTATTCTGAACATGCCCAGTAGAATTTAATCTGATAAAGACTGGTCAATAGCTTAGAATTGGAATGGGTGAAACAGTGGCTCCCATTTAAAGCTACCATTAGATTTTCTGTGTCAACAATATTTATCAAAGAAGCCACCAACTGACTCAGTAGGTTTACATTTGCAGTCTAGGGAGGGCTGCATGAACCATTCAAAGTGGAGATCCTGAAGAGGAACACAAGTATGAAAAGACAGAATGATTCAGCAAGACTGCTCAGTGTCTGTCTGCAGTGTCTGTCTGCAGTGTCTGTCTGCAGTGTCTGTCTGCAGTGTCTGTCTGCAGTGTCTGTCATGCCTGCAGGATGCCTGTCTAAACAGGAAGGAGAACAAGTCACAGACTGCATGACGTGCTCTGGAGAGAATCAACATGAATAACAAGAGCTAAAGGAGAGCCAGAGGATTTCAGAAAGAAATGGAATGTTTGTAGAATGAGAGAAGATCGACGGTAGCAGGCTTCGCCGAGCTCCGCCTCTGTGCACCACATACACTTAAACAGGCCTGATGATGTCATAGCGTGGTTGATACAAAAAAGCCCTTCTTGTGAACCTTTAGAATTAGAGCTCTCTTCTGGCTGGCACAGGGGTGCATTGATCAAGACAAGAAAACAACCAGTGAGCTCGGAGCTCCTCTAAAAAKCGCCTCTGCATTCCGGAAGCGTTTCCATGGCACCCCTCAARTGACAACAGGTTGAGGGCTTGTGGGAAAAGGGGACATTTGTCCCWCTTCCTCACTCCCTGTAGTAATGAGTTCAGTGAAACAGTTGGAGGGGTTGATGAGTTTGTGACCTCACAAGGCCCCCTARAGGGCAAAGTGTGTCAGAGTGGACACAGCATCAAAGACCGCTGACCACTGATACTGCGTTACTTCATARGACCAGAGAACATCTGCATGCTTCACCACTGATCATATATGTTTTTAACATGTTTCTCTCTCTCTCTCAGTGGTGAGGGTGGATGGGGGACCTGACTCACCTCCCCCCCAGGTCTGAGGAAGAGGAGAAGCCGCTGACAGGAAGGAGGAAAAGGAGGAGAGGGGGAAGTGGGTTGCCATGGAAACCTTGATGTGGGAATGGACATACAGTATACGAGTACAGACTGAGTGGGCTTCTTGGATACAACAAGGAAGTTGACGACATTATCGCCCCTTTTCACCAAGGGTGGCCACTGGTTTCTGACTGACCTCTTGTCCCAGTATGGACCCTTATTGGACAGACTGGAGCATCAGAGGCTGACCCAGTATCTCTACACAGAACCCAACTCTGCCAGTGTGTCTTTGAACACTAAGCCTCTCCGCCAGTACCAACCCTAATACCAACCCCAACACCAACACCAACAGCAACCCCAACAGCAACCCCAACACCAACCCCAACACCAACCCCAACACCAACCCTAACACCAACCCCAACACCAAATGTCTGCCTCAAGTCACTAAAGTTGCAATATCACTACCACCCATAAGCCAAGAAGCATCACTGTGTTAGATATCCTGGTCTCTGTCTTTTCTGTCAGCTGGTGTTGACCAATCATTATGAAAGTGTGTTAGTATGTTATCCCATGAAGGAGTTTTATCATGTGTCCCCATAAGTTCACTGCCAACTTCCTTTGACCATTTGCTAAAATTATTATTCATCCACCCCCCGATTCCCCCCTACTCACTCACATCATCAAATGTTTGTGCCTCAGAGGTAGATAAACTCTCTGTCCCCTCTCTCCCCTTGTCTGTACTCTCTCTCTCTCAGCGTGTAACTATCTGTCCCTCTTTCCATCCCTCCATCTATTCCTATCCTATCCTAGTGTGTTCTCAGGGCTAGTCCTGCAGTAGTCTCTCAGTGACTCCGTCACACCTCCAGACTGTCTTCTCAGACCTCAGCAGCCTGTTGTAATCCTCCATGTGATCCTGTTGATAGATAAACAGTGGGGAATACTATTCACCATAATCAGTGGGGGAGCGGTTATGCTTGCGTTTAGATGGTTACGAGGTAGACGGCGTTCGGAATGTCATTGTTTTCAATGAGAAGCACGACGGTAAAATGCCGTTGAGATTGTCACGGTAGACCGGGACATGCCACCAGAAGGTTTAAAATATTTAACTTTTGTTGTCTGTCGTAGCGTTGTTTTCTTCCGGATGTTGATTTGCACTGTTTGTTTACCGAAATCACCATAAGCAAACTATACGTCGGTCCTGGCTTGCTTTCTTCTTGTATGATGGTTTTGCATCCTCGTCTAAATGCAGCATTAACCAATTCCTATCCTTTTTCTTACCACAGCCACAGACATTCTAAGGTGTACAGGGACTGACACAATTTGTGTTGTTGTTATACTGTTGCTCTGACTTACTGTGCTCTCCTATTTCTCATTGGCTGTGGATCATTCCATCATTCCGTCACACAAACATGATACACCATTCCCTCCTCTGTTTTCTGACTCTTTTCTCCTCAACAATGACTCCAGGATTCTGTTGGAATGATTATGCTTGAAATGTAACAATTTCTAGATGTTTCTCTCATGTCTGTTTGTGGCGCATCTGCCTCTCTTAGTGGTTTGAAGTTTACAAGGCTTCTCTCAGCAGTGCAGCTCCATTACCCCAAAGCTGTGATATGCAATATGAGGAGCATTTTTGGACTGATTGAACATTGCTGACTCATTGACCTGACACGTAATGTGATGTCCAACTGCCAAAAATGAAACTGTGACGTCATCAGAAAGATACTCTGCAGTATCAGTATTCGATGGCTGTTCCATGGTAGACTGACGAGAGTATGTCTAGAAATAGTATACAGAGTTTATATACAAACACTGTATAGTAGGCTATACTCAAGACTCCCTTAAATTATCCATTAATATGACCTGCTATGAGTGGAGACATGGGGACACTCGTCAGAGACTTCCGTCTCACTGAAATAAACACGAGCACTTGCACACACACACTCACGTGCAGATATGTGTGGTTGTCTAAGAAGTGTGCGGTGGCGCTAATGTGTCTGCTGCGGTATGGTATGGTAGAGGTATGGAGTAAACACAGGGCCATTAGGGAGACATTCCTGACAGGCAGGTAATTACCTCAGAGTTTCAGGTTCTTTAGCTTCACTCAGTCAGCTGGCTCTCATCTGGATCCCTCTTTCGTGATACTGCACAGAGACATCAGGACGCTTTTAATGGCAACAATGGACATTACATTGCTCACCTTCATTCTGTCTGAGAGAGCAGTGACATTTTACTGTATCACAATAGTGGTCTGAAGCACTTATACACCCCCCCCCCCCCACACTCTCTCTGAATGATAACTGTATGTATTCTGTTGCCTTTGATCACTTTTGTATGTATCTAATTGGCACGCAGCATACTGATCACGCAGTAGGATTAGATGTTGGCATTAGCTACGCGTAACTGTAAGTCCAGGTTTGATTCCCAGGGACATGTGATTACTCAGGGTCCCTTTGGTGTGGTTTGATGCTTGAATTAGATGTAGGTAGATAGCAAGGTAGAGATATTAGCAGAGATACTTTGTGTAGAGAGAGAGAGAGAGAGAGAGAGAGAGAGAGAGAGAGAGAGAGAGAGAGAAGAGAGAGAGAGAGAGAGAGAGAAGAGAGAGAGAGAGAGAGGACGAAGAGAGAGAGAGAGAGAGAGAGAGAGAGAGAGAGAGAAAAAGAGAGAGAGATAATCTGGTGCTAGCAAAGATACAGTAGGGAGACGCTCTCATAGTAGTGAGTTTTGAGGCTTTAAATAGGAAAAAACAGACCAACACACCCACACTATATTCCCCCTGGAGGCCTCTCTCTGCTTGTGACATATCCAGTGGCTTCACACACACAGTGTTTCACACAATATTATTGACAGCAGTGTGATTCATATTGCTCCACAATGGAAGTGCAGTAGGACCCAGTGGACCAACAGATTGGCATAATACCACTGACTGACAGGAGGGATTGTCAMCAACGACTGGTGAACAACTGAACCTTTCACTGTGGCTGGCGGCCCCACGGGCCCAATCTAACACTGTGCTGTCTCACAGGTGAATAGAGGTGTCAATATAGAATCTACAGTATGACTCAATCTGTACTGTTCCTCCACAGCAGGGGACACTGGTAGAGTGAAGGACGATAATATAAGAATGTAAAGCTGAATAACGTTACAGWCATAAATATGCAAAACATTCAATGTTCTTCTATTGTTTTTGTTATGAATATRATTCTCTTTTTTGAAATCAGTATTTTTTTGTYAACGGTTTCTTGTTTTAGCACTTATTAGATGTAATATGCACACTCAAAGACTGRMKRACAKYWGRSRSTGTYRASAGWSWSYMGTSTRTGASTTATGTTCAGAACACTTTCTGTTCTTCTTCTGTTTTTATTCTCCCTTGTTGTATGATCTGTGTTTTCTTTCATCATTTGAGTGTTAKTGAAGGTTTCAGGAAGTATAGGCCATAGGTTAAAACATKCTACTGTTGTTGTTGAAATCCATATAGCATCATCTACGTACATGCCATCTGCTGTGGTCCTATTTTACCCACCACAATATACTCTATCTACAGTGCAAAAGTGGCAATATGTGATGAGCATGACCAGTATGTTTTTACATGTTCAGCTTGTCCAGAGGTTGTGGACAGACATGCCATGTATGAGGAGGATTCACTGTGATTCTCTATATTAATATCCAAGATATAATAAATCCCCACAGAAATTTCAGACCCCGTCCRRCCAAAAGCTGAATGTTACATGTACTTACCTACTAGRGTAAAATGCATTGTGTAAATGTGAATTTCTTAGAGTTGTTACAATATATAAATACACTATAAAATTGAAAAAGCAAACAAATTAGTTATCTGGTAGAATAAAAACAAATGTAATTGCACCTTTGTCAAGTCATTTGTCTTCAATACTGAATGTTGATAATATAGCAAGTCAGCTGATGGGTTCTCATTCCCTACTGGGAATTCATTGTTGCTTGGGAAAGAAATATAGTAGACACAATACACTGAAATATGCTTCTTCGCTTAAAACATCTAAAATTGCCAATGTTTAACACTGGTAGTCGGCTATCTCTCCCGGGAAATCCTTGATTAWAACAATATTGGACAGCACCCAGTACAAACTCTCCCGACCCTCATCTATAACAGATTTTTTTAACAATAGTTACAGGAATAATCTCTGTGGGTTTGTGTCTCATTGACAGTTTTGGCTTTCTGTATGAAAATACCCAAAAGGTTCCCCTTTAGAATTACCCCCAAAGTATTTCTGAAAAAGGCCTCAAGCTAATGAAAATAAAATGTTAAAACCACAAAGTACGGAACATGTGACCTTAGCCAAACCACAGTTAAAAACAGGACCATATGTGAGGGTTCATTGGACTGTTGGAGTCTAGTTCTATATTCTCTTATCATCAGGTACGCGTTCAATAACATGGGAGATGTCTGGTAGATATGGTTCTCACACACACACCACACACACCCACACACACACACACACACACAACACACACACCCACACACACACACACACACACACACACACACACCACAACACACACAACACACACACCCACACACACACACACACACACACACACACACACAGAGAAGAGACTACAGATAAGACATAGTGTGATGAATTGCTGAATCATCAGAATGTGCGGTTGATCCCAAACCAGCAAACCAGATGGGAGCTAGACACGCTACATAGTTTAATAGACACGCTACATAGTATAATTTGATTAGCCGGGACCGTTCAAATAGAGGCGCTAATCAAATGCTGAAATGTATTTTTTTCCTACCTGAACATTAATCAAGAGCATGAGTCAGCTGAAATTGCAAAGAAAGGAACATCGTTAAAGAGAAAAAAATAACAACCATGACTAAAATAGATGTATGTGGAGATGCGGGGGAAAAGCGTACAGAAATGTGATTGAGGCGATCACATTCAATGTGGATGATGTCATTAATTATGCTTACTGTATAAAGTATATGCAAACACTGACCTTCATAAGTTTAACCTTATTCAACTTTTTGGTGTTTTGTGTAACAGATGTCTCTGTCACGTATGCTCCCTCTCCGGTCTCTAGGTCATCAGGCTGCTGATTATCCCACACACCTGTCACCATCGTCTCGCGCACCAGCGCCTCATGACACTCACCTGGACTCCATCACCTCCTTGATTGTCTTCCCTATATCTGTCACTCCCCTTGGTTCTTTCCTCAGGTGTTATTGACTCTGTTTTCATGTTGGTGCGTTGTTTGTGTTTCGTGTTCATTGTTTCTTTTATTTATTAAAACACTCACTCCCTGAACTTGCTTCCTGACTCTCAGCTCACTCGTTACAGTCTCTTTCCATACACCACTGTTTGGAGGCTGGAAATGCATGTACAGTGCATTCAGAAAGTCTTCAGACCCCTTCCCTTTTTCCAKATTTTTATACATTATTCTAAAATGGGTTAAATAAAAACATTTCCTCATCAAGGGGCGGCAGGTAATGGTTAGAGTGTTGGACMTGTAACCGAAAGGTTGCAAGATCGAATCCCCGAGCTGACAAGGTAAAAATCTGTCGTTCTGCCCCTGAACAAGGCAGTTAACCCACTGTTACTAGGCCAACTGACTTGCCTAATTAAATAAAGGTAAAATAAAAAATCTACACACAATACCCCATAATGACAAAGCAAAAACTGGTTTTTAGAAATGTTAGCAAATTTATGAGAAAACAGAAATACATTATTTACATAAATATTGAGAACCTTTGCTGTGAGACTCGAAATTGAGCTCAGGTGCAACCTGTTTCCATTGATCATTTTTGAAATGTTTCTACAACTTGATTGGAGTCCACCTGTGGTAAATGCAATTGATTGGACATGATTTGGAATGGCACACACCTGTCTATATAAGGTCCCACAGTTGACAGTGCATGTCAGAGCAAAAACCAAGCCCTGAGGTTGAAGGAATTGTCTGTACAGCTCCAAGACAGGATTGTGTCAAGGCATAGATCTGGGAAAGGGTACCAAAACATTTCTGCAGCATTGAAGGTCCCCAAGAACACAGTGGCCTCCATCAATCTTAAATGGAAGAAGTTTGGAACCACCAAGAACCTTCCTAGAGCTGGCTGCCCTGCCAAACTGAGCAATCGGAGGAAAAGAGCCTTGGTCAGGGAGGTGACCAAGAACCTGATGGCTACTCTGACAGAGCTACAAAGTTCCTCTGTGGAGATGGGAAAAACTTCCAGAAGGACAACCATCTCTGCAGCGCTCCACCAATCAGGAATTTATGGTAGAGTGACCAGACGGAAGCCACTCCTCAGTAAAAAGCACATGACAGCCCACTTGGAGTTTGCCAAAAGACACCTTAAAGACTCTCAGACCATGAGAAACACGATTCTCTGGTGTGATAAAACCTGAATATCTGAGTGCCAAGCATTACGTCTGGAGGAAACCTGGCACCATCCCTACGGTGAAGCATGATGGTGGCAACATCATGCTGTGGGGATGTTTTTCAGCGGCAGGAACTGGGAGACTAGTCAGGATCGAGGGAAAGATGAATGGAGCAAAGTACAGAAAGATCCTTGATGAAAACCTGCTCCAGAGCGCTCAGGACCTCAGACTGGGGCAAAGGTTCACCTTCCAACAGGAGAACGACTCTAAGCACACAGCCAAGACACCGCAGGAGTGGCTTCCGGACAAGTCTCTTAATGTCCTTGAGTGGCCCAGCCAGAGCCTGGACTTGAACCCGAACGAACATCTTTGAAGAGACCTGAAAATAGCTGTGCAGCGATCCTCCCCATCCAACATGATAGAGTTTGAGAGGATCTGCAGAGAAGAATGGAAGAAACTCCCCAAATACAGGTGTGCCACGCTTGTAGCATCATACCCAAGAAGACTTGAGGCTGTAATTGCTGCCAAAGGTGCTTCAACAAAGTACTGAGTAAAGGGTTTGAATACTTATGTAAATTTGATATTTCAGTTATTTATTTATTTCTAAATGTACAAACATTTCTAAAAACCTGTTTTTGCTTTGTTATTATGGGGTATTGTGTATGGATTGATGAGGTAAAAAAAAAAACGATTTAATGTAACAGAATAAGGCTGTAACATAACAGAATGTGGAAAAAGTAAAGTGGTCTGAATACTTTCCGAATGCACTGTATGTTGCGAGTGGATGAATGTGCATGGGTAGCCTAGTAAAGGATTCCTTTGAAGTGATTGCTTGACAATCAGATGAAGGCATCGTGATTGGTTGTTTGTATGCCACAATGAAAGGTAATACATTTTAAAAGTTAAATGACAAATCTTTACGACTAGGTCTACAGAGATCCTATTGAATTAATAGCAGTTCTATATGGAATTCTATGATTAGGCCCATAGAAAATACACCCCTGCTAACCTGAATGTTACAGAAACTCTACTTTCTCCTTTATCTCATCCACTGACCATGTTGAATAGCCTGTGAGACATCAGAACTTACCACTCATTGTTGTCTCTACAGACTCTGGTAAGCAGAGACTTTGCCTGTTGGAAGCAGTTCAGAATAAGGTCAAGGTGATTGATGAAGGCATCGTATTGCCTGATCGAAGATGACACAGGCGTAGGCCTAGAACAAGGCAGGCATGAGAGAAAGTGATTCACATACACAGAAAAACACTCCCAGAATGTGTTGGCACACGCAGTTAACCAAAAGACAGCTGCAGAGCCACCCTATAGTCTTTCATCCCTTTCTGAACATAGACCACAGATTGGTAGGTAGGACTACTGCTGTACTGAGATCATTATCAAGTCGCTCTGTTACTGTTCCTGCTGCTGGGTTTTACTGGGTTTTCTCAGGTGTTTGTTTACAAGTCTCTGTAGTGATCTGTGTGGGGAGCTGGCTGGAACAGGCTACAGGGCATCATCCAACATGTCGGTTTCCTCTCCTCTC